>NW_027459378.1:677500-705027 GCF_050624435.1 Tenrec ecaudatus | reverse complement strand
CAAGGATATTGTCATATAGGTTGCATCTAAACCACTGACAACAAAGTGAACTCATGAAGGGGTGACTGTGGAGCTTCATTTCCTATTGACAGTATCCCTGGGTAAGACAGCACATGGGATGGAGAGAACACTGTGGCAGCTCCAGAGCCCTCACCTTCTGATTTATGTCCTCACAGGTGTGCATGCCCAGATGCAGTTAGTGCAGTCTGTCACCAACGTGAAAAACCTTGGAGATTGGTGACGGTGTCCTGCAGGACCTCTGGAAACACTTTCACCAGCTACAGTATAAATAGGGTTTGACAAGCACCAGGAAAAGGCTTCTGTGGATGGGCTGGATCAACACCCACGCTGGGAAATCAGCCTATGTCCAGGGATTCACACAGGGCTATGCCTTCTCCTTGGATGCCTCAGTCAGCACAATGACTCTACAGATCGTCAGCCAGAAGTCTGAGACACACGCTGTGAAACCCACATCCCGAGAGCGGCAGGAAACCTGGGGGAATGGCAGCTGTGCTCACTATGGCAGGGACTCTGAATATTTCTCTGAATCCTTTATTTACTAGGTATGCCCTTCGAGATGAAATACAAAGAAAATTTCTTCCTGAAATTAGCATAACTTTCCTGTGAAATGAGGAGGAGGATAAACAATACCTTGGTATGCAGCCTTTGTTCAGCTCTCTGTGTAAATACTGCCATTGCAGCACTAGGAACAATGCAGACTCTATGAAGGGTTGATTCAACATCTCCAGAGACAATGACAAGAACACAGTTTATCTGTAAATGGAAGGTTAGAAAATGGAAGACAAGACCCTCTGTTACTCTGTGAGAACATGAGAGGAAGTCAGTGTGATCCCAGACACCAACTCCCTGCTCGGAGAGAGCTGGGCAGCAGGGGACGCTCAGGACCCACACATCACAGGACACACTCAGGGACAGGTGCACAGGGACAGTTTCAGGGCTGGTTTCCTGTTGTGGTCTGGGGATGCTTCTCCATCTCACGTTTCCCCCAAGGGTTTTCTCTATTTTTATGACACAGGAATGCAATGTTAATGTACAAGAAATATGTAAAATCAGACCTATTGCATGTAGGATGTATAACAATGGAATTGAAATCTCAATTTAAAAAGTGGGAGGAAGGAGCAAATAAAAAAGACAATTTTTATTTATTAGGGTTATACCTTACTTATTGGTATGCTAAACTTGGCAGCAATTGCATTCTTCAAGTAAAGCTTGATAATAGTTGTATTGATTGGATTTCCTTGAAGGCATATAATCCTATCACAGACATTATTGTATTTCATGATGGGTTTAGCAAGATCCTTTCTGACAATGACTGCCATGCCGTTCTCTTGACTGTGCTTTTCCCAACATAGTAAATCCTATGTTTTTCTGTTCAAATTGGTCAATACCAGCCAGTCGATTTATGCTCACTAATGCCTAGGTTACCAATCAATATTCTTGCACCCCATTTAATTTTTGACCACTTCCAATTTCCCTGAATTCGTAGTATGCTCTTTACAAGTTCTGGTATTAGAAGGCTTTTGTAGCTGTTTCGCTTTACCTTACTTAAGTCATGCCCCATCAGCAAAGGAAGATCCTGACGGCTCCACTCCCAAATCACGTCATGATGGCCTACTCCCCTCCAAGAAATCGGCCTCTCTTCAGTCACATTTTGAGTGCCCTCGAACCTGAGGGGCCCATCCTCTGGCAGTAGCTTCAACAATTTCCTACTTCCTTGGCTTAAGCTTTTAATATTCGACAATACTTCAAAGTTATGCATAAGGTTTTAGCAGCATCTTCCTCTTAAGAGGGCAGAGGGGTCCTTCTGCATTGTCTGTTCTTAGTCTGGAAGCTTTGCTGAAATCTGCTCCCTTTGGGTGACCCTGCTGGCATTAGATATAACACTGATATATCTTCCAGCACCTCAACAAAAAGAGCCATGAGAGTATCATGAACTAACAGACAGATGGTGAGAATATAACAGCATTTCTTTACTATATATCAAGCAAGTTCTGGATAATATTTTAAATGCAATAAATAAATAACAGCATAGTGCAACCAAATAGTGGAATATTTCAGTTCAACATTCTCTATTATGAACTTAACATTGAAATAGAAATCTATAAGGACATCAAGAATCAAATAAGTAAACAAATAAACAAGTCTAGCAAACTAAAATTAATAACCAATATATAGCATACTCCACCAAGAACCAAACATATTTGCTCCCATTAAGCTGGGGTTTATTTCAAAAATAAAGTTAAGCATTAAATTGGTGGAAATATAAACAGAACTATAAATAGACAGACAGATAGATAGATATAGATGACAGATACAAGATATCGACAGTATTGACAGAAAGTAGATGATAGCTAAATCGATAGTTGAGTAGATTTGTAAACCAATTAATAGATATTCAGCAGATATAGGAAAATATATAGATGGATGAGAGAGAGAGAGAGAGAGAGAGAGAGAGAGAGAGAGAGAGAGAGAGAGAGAGAGAGAGAGAGAGAAAGAGAACCTTGTTCAACAGACTCCATTGTCATTGTGTATTCAGGTTCAGGGTTTGGGCTAAGTCCATGCAGATGGTGTTCAGACAACACTCTTGTCTATCCTGAGATAAATTGGAGACTAATTCCACAAACCACAACATGAGGTGTTCCATCAGGAGTAAGCTGTTGTACATGGATCCTATAAAACAATGACTCACTCACCGAGATTATCTCAAGTAACTGGGTCCTCACAAAAGAAATATACCACTTATTTGATGCATGCATGGATGGCGATACAAGTAGGTCAGGGAAGCTATGTGAGACCAGATTGTAAGCACCACGAAGGGAAGCTTGGGATGTATGGCACAGGGTCTCAGGCCAAATAGGGACATGACCCTCATTCAAGACTCAGTGCATGGGGAGGAAGATACAGATTTTCTAGCCGAATTTGGGGGCCTTCCCTACCCCATTTTCCCCTGTGTCATGGTTTTTAGTCCTCATCCTGCTTCTGAGAACCAAGATTTAGATGTTTTTAGCATAACTGTCAACCCCAGAGAACGAAGGGAGGAGAATGAAGCATGGAAGTAGGACATCTTCTCTGGGTCCTGGCTTGTGTCTTGGGATACCACAAGTGGACACACCACAATCCAAGGTGCTCTCTGCCCACCAGAGGAGACCTGAAGGGAAAGTGTTCTAATGTTATTTTCTCTTTACTTTTCCTTGTGAATTGCATGAAGGTATACTGAGGAGATTAGTGTTCATTCAACAATTTATACACTTTTGTTTCATTTCATTGTCTACAATACACACAAACTCTTGTTACAATTACCTTTTCTTGTCAAACATTCTGAATTTTCCCTGGATAAGTGATGCCCTTTTAAACTCAGAAGTTTGATTATTCTAAGGTAATTGTATCTCCCCAGGACTATTGCTCCCTTGTAGGCTTGCCGATTATTTGACTGGAAGTTTTTCCGAGGCTGTGAGTTTGGTCCCAAACCTGAAGCGATGCTGACAGCCATAGTCTCAGGACTTCCACAAGTCTACCCAACCAGGAAGCCTAGTCTTTGTATTTTTATTTTCTTTGTGTGTGTGTGCGTTGTTTCACTTATTATCCCACTCCTCCCAAGAACTTCTAATGCTATCTTTTCCAAACAAGTGGGTACTGATAGCAAGGCACCATCTATTGCTTCTGGTCTTAGAGTTCAGGATACTCATGTCCATGATTCATTACAGCATTGGACTAATAATGGTTTCCATGTGTCTTCAGTGATCATCACTCTGGAAAGGGAGAGACAATTAGCTACACTTCATGTGGTTTAAAGTCTCTAATCACTACCCTCAAAACCCAGATGTAGAACATTGTATTTATGGGCTGTTATGTCAACGGTTCTTGGTGTTCCCTGAGCCCCAAGGCCTCCTTAGAGAGAGAAAAGTTAACCTACTGATTGTTTCCTTTCGTTCAGATCAGAGCAGATCAGAGAAATATTTAGGACAGATTATGAAACTGATGAAGATGAAATATTCTCCATGTTGTACTTTTAACTTCTCTTCTGAACTAGCTCCACTGTCAGAGAGATGGTGACAAGGGCCAGGTTGACCATGAGTATTCAGAGTGACACACTCATCTTTGGCTTTAATCTGCACAGATTTGTCTGACACTCTGAGTAAAGCTGACATTCCCTGAAATTTGTCTCCTCTCCTCAGGAAGCAGGAAGCACAGGGGAGACTGGGCACTGGGAGACACCTGAGAGGTCTATTCAGAAGGGGCCATTCAGGCTATCAGATTTTTCAAAGTCTTCACTAAGAATACAGGGTCACTTTTTATGCTGGACATCATTCCCCACAGACAGTAAGGAGGGACCATCTGTGAGGCCCCAGGCTCCTTGGGCTGCAGATTCACACTGGGTTTAAAACCACTCCTCCCCGGTGTAGATTGAGAGATGCACTGAGTGGAGAGCCACCGTTCAAAACTCTCCATGCGTGAGGTGCTAGTGCCAGTGTTCTCTCTCTCTCTGTCTCTCTCTGTATACATGTGTGTGTTGTGGGATGTTATTAGGATCCAGTTCTTCCCTCCCTGCGGTCCCAAGACCCGCACCTCCCCCTGCCTTGGGTTTCCAGGGTTGTGAGGCTGGAGGAGTCTGACATGGAGGGCAGGACAGAAATATGCAAAGTGGAAGACATCCATTTTAGACCCACAGGCTACCTCCACAGGGGAAGCTCCCTCATCACCCAGCTGGTGACCTTAGTGTGATTGCTTTCCATCCTCCTTGCAAGATGGGTTCTGCCACCCTACCTCTCCTCATTGCTCTTTTCCCAGGTCAGGATTGCTACAGGGTTCGAGATGAATAGAGGTGTGTGTGTGTGTGTGTGTGTGTGTGTGTGTGTGTGTGAAGAGGAAATCTCTGAATCCTATCTCCACACGTGTGTGTGCTCAGGTGCAGCTGGTGCAGTCTGAAGTGAAGAGACCTGGGGAGTCTTTGTGGATCTCCTGTAAGACATCTGGATGCAGCTTTACTGGAAGCTGGATCGGCTGGATTAGGCAGACACCTGCAAAGGGCTTGGAATGGATAGGAATTCTTGACCCTAGTGAGGCTGACACCAGGTCCAACCCATCCTTCCAAGGAAAAGTCACCATCTCCACAGACAACTCCATCAGCACCATGTCCCTGCAGTGAAGCAGCCTTAAGGACACAGACATGGCCATGTATTGCTGTGCAAGAAACACAGTGAGAGAAACTCCTTCCTGAAAGGGGCAGAAATCCTCAGCCCGATGCAGCTGCAGAGCAGGAGTCTCAGAGGCATCTGTCAATCCAACACCAGAGGACACAATGTCTGCTGTGTCCTAGAGAGTGAGAACAAGAACACAGGCCACTGACACGACAGGGAAATATCTCCCCATGTGGGGGCAGTGATGCCTCTTACTGGATCGGGGTTCTCTGGAGTGGCTCACTCTGTGGCTTCTGAATAACCACACGGCTATAGAGCAGATGAGGTCAGGTTTCTTCACGATATTTTCAGAGTTCAGCCCTTGCTGCCGTTGAGGAATGAGCAGGTGCATTGCTGTAATAGGAAAGAAATTCCTAACCTCAAATTTCCTGGCCTCTTTTCTCACCAAGGCCATTCCAATTATTACTAGAACTTCTTCCTGACAAGTAACTGAGGTATCTTATTGTCAACATGGCTGATAAACACATGTGGGGTTAATTGAAGGGCGGAGGGATAAATGGTTCAGTGAGCCTCGCCTTTGTAGTTCTCAGGTCTCTTGCCTGTGATGACCGAACCAGCGTGCAGATGCCTTAGCAGTTCCCTGCTTCAGCTTGCAAGACTGACTTCCTGCAAGACATCCCCAAGGAGAAGCCACATGAACCTACCCCGATGCAGCCCTGGGTGCTGGAGCACCCGTGTGGAGAACCCTGTGTGCGCTGAGTTGCTTACACATTCACTGACTCAGCTTTTCTCCTACAGTTGGCATCATTGTGTCCGTTTTGTGAGATGGAGGTGGACTTCGTGGATTGGTTTTGGACATATGAGTTAATGTTGGTCTTGTGGGCTTGAGAAGCACTGGGTTGGGATGTTTTCTTGATGCACACTTACCCTTTATATAAAACTCTCTTATACATTAGTTTCTATAGATTTGTTTCTCTAAAGTACCCAAACTAACACAGTAGCGATGGTCATTTTTGCGTTCTAACTGAATTCAGTTGCCTGCATTCAACTTGATTCAAGAAACAGCTTTGTAGAAACTTTAAGGTGGAGTGGTGGCATTTGCAATTAGAAAACTACTAATGGATCCCAGACCTTATACCAGCCAGTTACACTCATGGGGAAATACTTCATATAGTTTCCTGGTTAAAAGTGATCTCCCCAGGAGGAGATTAGACCCTGCTGAGCCAGGATGGACTTGGTTCAGAAGTGTCTACATCCTTCCTCTCCCTCTTTCTCCTGAAGATACTGGTCCTACCTGAGGTCAGTGTCAGGGAAGGGTATTTTGGATTGATTAGATTCAGGTAGCACACAGGGAGAGGCCATGGTGTACAGAGACCTCTGACTATAAGTCACTGTATTAGTGACTTTGACCCTTCAAGGAAACAGTTCTCCCTAACTCCGACCTCTGTGAGCATTGAGGACACATCTGTTATTGCTGTGCAGGTGGACACAGAGAGGGCAGTCAGTGTGGCCCTCACATAAACTATACTGCAGGACAGCTCTGGTACCGGACTGCACAGACCGTTCAGACCAGCAGGTGGCACTCAGGACAAACAACAAGCCCAGGATCCAGGAGCAGGTACAGAGCTGAAATAATGTGGGGCTTTCTGCAGTGTCTTGAGTTGGTTTTGTTCCCACAGCTCTCAAACAGGTTCAGTGGAAACTCTGTTTACAATCGTAGGGAGTGTACTAGTGTCTCCTTAATGGTAACAAAGAAACTCTCACTGTCATGTAGTTGATTACGATCCAAAGTGACCCGATGGGACAGGTTTAAACTACCCCTGTAAAAGGTATTTGCATATAAGTGTTTAGTCTTGCAAAATTCTCTCATGTGATCTGCAATTTTATTTTTTAGTTTCACCTTAGTTAGTTGAAAGTATATAAAATACGAGTGATTTATATAAACAAACCTGGAGTTCGCATGAAAGTACCAGCATGATAGCCAGTGAAATAGGCCCCATGGGGCAGAGATACAAAGAGGGGTGGTGATGTTGAAAGCTAAGTATCTTCAATAAAATTTTTTAAAATAGAAAGAAAGAAAGCTAAGTATTGGGCTTCTAACCACCAGGTCACTGGGTTGAAATCCAACATCCTCCCCTCAGGGACTGTACTATTGTCTCTTAAATTCCAACAAAGAGAATGTCCCTTAACAAAGGGCAGGAAGACAGTAAAAGCACTACAAGTTGGTGCCCTTTGAAAGTGAAAACTTGCCAGAAACGTAAAATGCAAACATTATCCACAAAATAAGTGATCGAAAAATGGTAAACTTATTCCCTGTCAGTGGTGGAAAATTTGTGGGCTGAGGGTGTAGGGGGTCAGGCAGCCCCACTAGGTCCCTGCTGCCATCAGAATCATTGTATGTTTATTCACTGCACAGGGTGGTGTCTATTAACAATATTTCATCCTTCACTGCCTAAAAATTGAATGACTTTCTAAATCATTAGTATTATGAGGAAGGTAAAAACAATTTATTTTGGTTTTATGTTGACATTTACTTAGAGAACTGACTCTTTTTCATTAAGTGAAATTTTGCATAAATGCTATGTTTCTGAAAGCTACTGCAACTTGATATCACAATTACAAAGTCTTTAAGAATAGAAATATGTTTTGTTGAATATGGAACTAGAAGTTAAAATTCAAGGCCAGCTCTAAGGGAAGGCTTTATGACTGTTAAAAAAATTCATTTGATTAATGATAATCTTTTCAATTAATAGTTTAAAAGTATAAAACTAGGAAAGTTAGACCTTAATCCTATTAAGAAAAAAACATACAGTAAAGTGCTTAGATGTTAAAACAAAATACAAAGGCAAAATAGTCTAGAATAAAATAATGGACTTTATATTTGTGTTTGTTTGTATGTCTTTATGACTATGAGATTTCAGATAAAACCATAAAATCATGATGCATTAATGAAAAAAATAAGTTCAATAGCATTTGGACTTTTTGCAATTATAAATGTTATGAAAAGCTAGATATTTTAATAAACTATGTGTAACCTTGAAAAGAATGGGAATTCCAGAACATTTCATTGTGCTCATGAGGAACTTGTACATGGATCAAGAAGTAGGTGTGTGAACAGAACAAGGGTTTAAAATCAGGAAAGGTGTGTGTCAGTGTTGTAACCTCTTTTCATACTTGTCCAAGCTGTATGATGAACAAATAATCAGAAGAGCTGGCATATATGAAGAAGAATATGGCATCAGGACTGAAGAAAGGCTTATTAATAACATGTGATATGAAGATAATACATTCTTGCTTGCTCAAAGTGAGGACTTGAAACACTTGCTGATGATGATCAAGGATTGCAGAGATTATTATGTATTAGGATTCAATGTAAAGAAGACCAAATGATGAGGGCCATATTCCAATTATTCCAATTCTGCTGTTGTTTCTGATAACTGTTTATTTTGAACTGACTTTGGAAAGTCAGCATACTTCATGAAGACTACAGACACCCATCTTCCTCTCAGGTGCTCTCACAACAAGCAGCCAAGAAGAGCATTCACTCTCTCTCTCCTAATAGCTCAAGTCAAAGCAAAACAAAAAAAAGTGTTACACGACTCAGTCTTTATAAGTGGCCTTGATTCTGCCTTGTCTGCTTGAGCCAACTGTAGTAAAGTTCAAAGTATTGGAATTTTCTTTTAAGTTCCAGGATCCTACTGCATTTAAACTCTGAAAATTGTCTTACTTTGTGGAACTTTGTGAATCCTTACAATTATTATTGTGCATTCCTAGATTGTTTCATTCCTTCAATAAACCCTTTAATTTTTAACTGAAGCTCCTGTTTGGCTTTGGAATGAAGAAGAGAAAAGTAAATAATATGTTCATTTCTTGACAATAGATGTCTACCAATCACTATCAAGTTCCTAAAAAGGAAGAAAACAAACAATAAATAACAATAAACTGACCATTTTTTAGCAAAATGTAGTAAACATCAAGGGATTCAAAAAGTTATCTTCAATAACTAATTTTTGTGGCAAGATTATATTTGTTTGAAAATAATAGCGAAGGAGAATCTGACTACAATGTAAGAACAATTATGAACATTGAGCATTCTGTTTGAGGCCATGCCCTAACCTGCTTAACTTTATGTAACAATGTAAATTCCACAGCTTGTACAAAGAACCTCCCCTTAGGACACGAGATGAGGCCACAGGATGTTAGAATACCCCATTTATTGCCTATAATTATTCTGAATTTTCTTTCCCAATCCCCTGTCTCTCTTGAGCCTTTCCTCACAGGAAAATATCACATTATACCAAATGACTATCCATTTTGACCAAAAGTGGCCAGGAAAACATGTCCAGTATAGATATTCCCAACCTTCAGGTCACAGATAACTTGGAACGGAAGGACTTTGTTCAAGGAAGCAAGTCACCAAAAAGACATCATCACACCAAATAAAAAGACATTTGGAACCAAGAAGTAGAAAGAGTCCTATCTTGTTAAGAATCATAACCCCAGGTAGGGACAGAGGGGGAAAATGAGAAGCTGATACTAGGCATCAAGTAGAAAGAATATTTTTTGAGAACGATGATGGCAACAAATGTGCAAATGTGCTTGAGACAATGGCTGGATGAATGGACTGTGCTAAGAGTTGTACAAGCCCCCAATAAAATTATTTTTTTGTAAAGAATCATAACCGTGGACATCAAGAATCGCAACAGAGCCATAGCAATAGAAGAAATAGAAAAGGGTATCAAGGGATTACCACCAAAAAATCCCCTGGACCAGATGGCTACACTGGAGAATTCTACCAAGCATTCAGGGAAGAACTAATACCAATCCTACACAAACTTTTCCAGAACATAGAAAAATATGGCAAACTCCTGGACTCCATCTATGAAGCCAGTATAACTCTGATACCCAAACCGGGCAAGGATCCCACAAGAATCGAGAACTACAGACCAATATCCCTAATGAACATTGATGCAAAAATCCTTAACAAAATACTAGCCAACAGAATACAAAAGTATATAAAACAAATAATTCACCATGACCAAGTGGGATTCATACCAGAGATGCAGGGATGGTTCAACATACGAAAGACCATTAGTATTATTCATCATATTGACATGAAAAAGTATAAGAACCACATGATAATATCAATAGACGCAGAAAAAGCATTCGACAACATCCAACACAAATTCCTGTTTAAGACACTAGCGAAGATAGGAATGGAAGGAAAGTTCCTCAAGACAATACAAGCTACATATGAAAAACCAACAACCAAAGTGGTAGTCAATGGAGAAAAGACTAAACCAATCCCACTGAAAAAGGGGAAGACAAGGATGCCCCTTGTCCCCATTCCTATTTAATATCATGCTGGAGGTTTTAGCTAACAGCATAAGGCAAAGATGTGACATCAAAGGTATTCATCTGGGGAAGGAAGAGGCGAAACAATCGTTATTTGCAGATGATATGATTTTATATATGGAAAATCCCACAAGTTCCACAAGGGGAGTACTGGAAGCAATAGAGGAGTTTGGCAGAGTGGCAGGATACAAGATCAACAAACAGAAGTCCATCGGACAGTTATACACATCAGATAAGACCACAGAAGAAGAGATCAAAAAGGTGGTACCCTTCACAATAGCCAAACACAAATTGAAATATCTAGGGATACACCTGACTGAAAAAACAAAAGATCTATATAGGGAAAATTATAGAACACTATTACAAGAAACCAAGAGCTACTTCAACAAATGGAAGAATATCCCATGCTCTTGGATTGGGAGACTTAATATAGTTAAGATATCAGTTCTGCCAAAAGCACTATATAAGTTTAATGCCATCCCAATACAATTACCATCAACTTTCTTCAAAGAAATGGAAAAACTGATTACCAACTTCATATGGAGAGGGAAGAAGCCCAGAATTAGCAGAGAACTCCTCAAGAAGAAGGACACAGTGGGAGGGCTTGCTTTACCTGACTTTGGCACATACTATGCACAACAGTTCTCAAAACTGCATGGTATTGGTACAATGACAGATACTCAGACCAAAGGAAAAGAAACTGAAAACCCAGGAATAAAAGCATCAGCATACACACAGCTGATCTTTGATAAGGGCCCCAAAAATATCAAATGGGAAGCCGATGCCCTCTTTAACAAGTGGTGCTGGGAAAAAATGGATATCAACCTGCAGAAAAATGAAGCAAGACCCTCATCTCACTGCATGCACAAGAATAAACTCAAGGTGGATCACAGACCATGAAGTTAAACTCCAAACTATTAGGGCCATCAATGAGGGAATTGGGACCAACTTGAGAACTTTGGTGCAAGGAATACACAGGCTATCAGAAATAGGGAAGGACACAAACACAGAGGTGGCACAAATTGACAAATGGGATATACTGAAGATAAAACACTTGTGTAAATCTAAAGAATTCACCAAGAGAATAATAAGAGAGTCCACAGACTGGGAAAACATCTTTAGCAATGACACATCAGACAAAGGCCTTATTACTAAAGTCTACAATACTCTGCTAGCTTCCAAAAAGAAAAAAACAATAGCCCACTTGCAAGGTGGGCAAAGGACTTGAACCGAAATTTCACAGGGACAGAAATCCGAATGGCCCACAAACATATGAGAAAATGTTCCCTATCTTTAGCCATAAGAGAAATGCAAATTAAAACAACAATGAGGTACCACCTGACACCCTCAAAGTAGCCCAATTCAAAAAATCAGAAAGCAACAAGTGTTGGAGGGGTTGTGGGGAGACAGGAACTCTCATCCACTGCTGGTGGGCCTGTAAGTACGTACTGCCACTATGGAAATCAATCTGACGATAGCTAAAACAGATGGAAATAGAGTTACCATATGACCCAGCAATCCCCCTACTGGGCATATACCCAGAAGAAGCAAGAAACAAACCAAGGCCAGACATCTGTGCTCCAATGTTCATTGCGGGACAGTTCACAATTGCAAGGAGCTGGAAGCAATCCAAAATTCCATCAACTGATGATTGGATTAAAAGACTGTGGTATATACATACAATGGAGTACTCCGCATCACTAAAAAGCAGTGATGAACGTATGAGGCACATAGCGGCATGGGAAGAACTGGAGGAAATCATGCTAAGTGAAGTAAGTCAGGCATAAAAGGACAAGTACAACATGAGCCCGCTGAGGTAAGTATTAAATTTTTTTTAATGCAAAAGTGGCATAGGGGAAAAAGCTACTGTACACAAACATTTTGGGGGTGAAGACTGTGTAGTATGGAAGAGACCAGACCAAAACCAGGGATGCACATGGTAGACAATGGTTAAGGAGGTGGGGAAAGCAAAATAAAAGAATGAATATAAGGAACAAAAGGGGAGTGGGGGCATGGGGCACTAATCCACTCAAGGGGAGGGTATTGTTTATATCTCCACAGGGAAAGTGGGACCAGACTTCAACCCAGTGCTGCAAGGTGTGAATGCAATATCCCGGGGTGGAGTAGGGAACCAGTGGAGAGGTCTGGGAGGGTGGCCCCAGCACCATAAATTAAGTGGATTCCTGCCCCTCCCCCGAAAAGAATTTGTTCCAAAGGGCGACATTGACTCTGCAGCTCCGGAGATGGACATATCTGATCAGAGCACACGGGAGCAGATGAAGGGGCAGGAGGAGAGAGTGGAACACAGCCTGGCCCACCAGGCCGTGAGGATGATGTTCCTGAGTAGAGTAGCCAGTCCACAGAGAGAACAACATGGCTGGCCCCACTATGAGAAATGATGCCACCCAGTGACTAAGGGTGATACAGGGGACAGCACCGGAGACACAGTGTGGGAATTGCACCTGACCTGTTCCCACCACATCGAGCCAAAGCACTGAGGGAGTGCAGCGGAACAGCAAGGGTATGGAGTGGCAAGGTCCCCAGGGAATGCTGAAAGTGGACTTTGGGGCCAGGGCTTGGTGCCCCAACAGACTGGACTGGAAAACGCTCCTAAGGGCCAGCAAATGATCCCTGAACTAACTACAAGCTTTTCTCTTGTGAAGTGTTTTGTTTTGTTCTTTGTCAGTGGTTTGTTTTTGTTGTTTTGTTGTCTGGTTGTATACTGTTGCTTTGTTTTCCTCTGTCTTGTTTTCGTGCATGTTAGTGTCTCCACAGGTCTGTATGAATAGGACAGGCTGGATGAACTATCTGGAGGAAAAACAACAGGACCGACAGTTCCGGGGGAACTTAGGGTGGGGGAGCGGTAGGGGGTAAGGAAGAGGTGTTAACAAACACAGGGACAAGGGAACAACATGGGACCCAAAATGGTAGTGAGGGGGGAGTGGCAGGCCAGGTGGGGAATGATCAAGGGTAAGGTTGCATAGAGAAGAGGTATAGCTATACCCCAGGTGGGGACAGGGCATGGTAGTGGGGCAGGAGGAAAGTCAAGAGAGATGGAGGAAGGAGCTGGGAGTCAAGGGGAATTTATGGAGGTCTAGACAAAGACATGTACATGCTAATATATATAGGAGGATGGGGAAATAGATCTATGTGTGTATATTTATAGGTTCAGTATTAAGGTGGTGGAAGGAGCTTGGGCCTCTACTCAAACACTCCCTCAATGCATGAATACTTTCTTTTATTAAATTTGCACTCTATGATGCTCACTCTCCCGACACAACTGCTGAAGCCAAAGTGGGTGAACAAGTAAATGTGGTGAAGAAAGCTTATGGTGCCCGGCTATCGAAAGAGATAGTGTCTGGGGTCTTAAAGGCTTGAAGGTGAACAAGTGGCCATCTAGCTCAGAAGCAATAAAGCCCACATGGAAGAAGCACACCAGCCAGTGCGACCACGAGGTGCCAAAGGGACCAGGTATAAGGCATCATGCAAAAAAAAAAAAAGAATATATATATATATATGTGTGTGTGTATGTGTGTGTGTGTACATATGTATATGTGTGTGTGTGTGTGTGTATACCATTGAGAATGAATGGGGAAGTGCAGAGTGGAGACCCAGGGCCCAAGTTTCAGCCACTGGAGATCCCCTCATAGAGGGGTTTAGGAGAGGAAATGGGTCAGTCAGGGTGCGATATAGTACCGATGAAGAACACAGCTTTCCCCTCGATCCTGGATGCTTCCTCCCTCCAACTACCATGATCTGAATTCTACCTTGCAGGACTGGATAGGGCAGAGGTTGTACACTGGTGCATATGGATGCTGGAGGCACAGGGAATCCAGGGTGGACGATACCTTCAGGACCAGGGGTGTGAGGGGCGATGCTGGGAGAGTGGAGGGTGAGTGGGTTGGAAAGGGGGAACTGATTATAAGGATCCACATGTGACTTCCTCCTTGGGAGATGGACGGCAGAGAAGGGAGGGAAGGGAGACTCCGGATAGGGCAAGATATGACAAAATAAATATTTGTGGATTATCAAGGGCTCCTGAAGGAGGGGGGAGTGGGAAGGGAGGGGGAAAAATAAAGAGGACCTGATGCAAAGGGCTTAAGTGGAGAGCAAATGCTTTGAGAGTGATTAGGGCAAAGAATGTATGGATGTGCTTTATACAATTGATGTATGTATATGTGTGGATTGTGATAAGAGTTGTATGAGCCCCTAATAAAATGTAAAAAAATAAAAGAAAAAAAAGAAAATGATTAGAGCAAAGAATGTACAGGTGTGTTATGCAATTGATGCATGTATATGAATGGATTGTGATAAGGGTTGTATGAGCCCCTAATAAAATATTTTTTAAAAGAATCATAACCCCACCATAATGCATATTCATGACAATCCCCGGTCCCTGTGAAATCTGTTTCACATCCATAATCCTTTACATTTACTTGTTGGTTTACTTGGCTAAATCTGTAAACCACTTCTACCATTTATTTTCAGGAGCTTTCCTTGGGGAATCTTCTGGCTGAGTCCTTACTTGATCCAAGTAAAGGAAGACCCTTTCACTTTCATACATCTCCTGTCTTTTTTTCTCAGCAAGAGTGGTGCTACTTAAATGTTATACATTTCGTTTAGATGAGTTTGCTTTTCCCTTATAGAGTCGCTATGATACGGAATCACTTTAATGACAGTGGGTTTGGGATTGGTGTTATCATAAAGAAGATGTGATAGGGACAGGAGGAAGGTCAAGGGAAATAAAGAGGTGGGAAGCAAAGGGCTGTTATAGAGGTCTAGATAAAGACATGTACATATGCAAATATATTTATATATGAGGATGGGGAAATAGATCTATGTGCAGATAATTATAGGTTTAGTATTAAGTCAGCAGAAGAACATTGGGCTTCCATTCAAGTACTCCCTCAATACAGGAATACTTTCCTCTATTAAAGTGGCATTCAATGATGCTCACCTTCCCTACACAACCGCTGAAGACAAAGAGGGTGAATAAGCAAATGTGGTGAAGAAAGCTGATGGTGCCCAAGTATCAAAAGATACAGCATCTGGGGTCTCAAAAGCTTGAGGGTAAACAAGGGGCCATCTAGCTCAGAACAACATAGCCCACATGGAAGAACACACAAGCCTGTGTGATCCCAAGGTGCTGAAGGGATCAATTATCAGACATCAAAGAACAAAAAATCATATCATTGGATGCACACCTCCATGATACGATCGTTGAAGACAAATGGGTGCATAAGCAAATGTGGGGAAGAAAGCTGATGGTGCCCAACTATAAAAAGGTATAGTGTCTACATGGAAGCAGCACACCAGCCAGTGCCATCATGAGGTGTCGAATGGATAAGGCATCAGAATAGAAAACAATCTTACCATAGTGAATGAGGGGAGGAGTGCAGAGTTAAGACCCAAAACCCATTTATCAGCCACTGGAGATACCCTTGAAGAGGGGTTTAGGGGAGGAATGAGCCAGTCAAGGTAGGATGCAGCACTGATGAAAAATACAACTTTCTTCTAGTTCCTAAATGCTTCCTCCCCCCGCTCCCCCACACGATCATGATTCGAATTCTACCTTGCAAGTCTGGCTAGACCAAAGGATATACACTGGTACAGATAGGAGCTGGAAACACAGGGAATCCAGGGCAGATGATACCTTCAGGACCAGCGGTGTGAGTGGCGATACTGGGAGGGTAGAGGGAGAGTGGGTTGGAAAGAGGGAACTGATTACAATACAAGGATCTACATGTGACCTCCTCCCTTGGGGGCAGACAACAGAAAAGTGGGTGAAGGGAGACGTCAGACAGGGCAAGATATGACAAAATATTAATTGAGAATGATGAGGACAATGAATGTACAGTTGTGCTTTACACAATTGATGTATGCATGGATTGTGATAAGAGTTGTATGATATGAACCCCTAATAAAATGATTTTGAAAATAAATAATAATGAAATAATAAAGTTAATTCTCAGAGTAAAACAAAATTTTTTAATTGAAAAAAAAACAAAGAAGATAATGGGGTCGGATTTCCTCTTTTCAGTTTCTGAGCAGACTGGCATCATCACTACTTCATTCCTGGGGCTTCCAAAATGCAGAATATTTTATCAATTTCCAGGTAAAATATCAAACCTACTGAAAAACATTACATCATGGACAGGGTTCTCTAGGATCCACAGACCTTGTCCATTGTCATCAATTTCCTGTGGAGATTCTTCTGCCAAGCGGTAAATTGCCAGTGTCCAGCTCTGTCAGAGATAACCTGAAACAGGGTCTGAAGGTAGGGAGAGGGACTTTAAATAAAGAAGGAATAGAAGACAGAACAGAGGGGTTCAGGAGGACCGAACAGCTCAACAACCCTGGAGCTGCTGGCAATTTTATTTTTCCAAAAGCCTTCCTTATATACTAAACACAGTAACCACAACCTTGACTTCATCATCTGTTCCGGGCAGTTTGTCAGTCTGTTTATACAAAGCTTATTCATAACTAAAACAATATATTCCTCAAAAAACTTTTATATCTAGTACAGGATGAGAACACACAATCAAGGCTATCTGTTCCTCCAAGGATACTGTGAGATCAGTCAACTGGACACGTAGTCCTCTGATGTACACAGAAAGGCCAAATTTTCCAAACTGACTCAGGGGAAGATAGGGAAAGGGAAAAGAGTCCCCACTCCAATCCCTTAAAGCCCGGAGTAATTAGGGAAAATTCCCTACTCAGTCTCAACCAAAGCCAAGGAAGTAAGTGGAGAACTTCTTAGACCGAATCCCACAGTAAATTCTCTCTGGTAGTGTCCAGATTCCCTAAATGGCTTGACATAATAAGGTTTCCATTGCTTGTCATCAGTGATTATTTTCCCTCTTCCTAGTTGTCAAAGATTTGAACCCAGGATTGATGAACCCCTCACAGATTCTCAACCTAGTTTTTGCTTTCTCTGGTGACTGCTGAATTCCAGAGCTGGATCTGCCAAAACCTGCAGAAGTGGTTGGAGTAGTTGTGAGCAATATATTCTAGTAGCAGAAAACAGCTTCCCATCACTATGGAGATGGTACTCAAGCTCCCGAAGAATACCCACAAATAAGTTATCCTGCATCTGAGCTCAATCACACTGAGGGCACAGCTGTCCACTCATGTGGGAGAGAATCTGAGAGAGAACTGAGTGCCATCCCAGACACAAATATCACTGCAATCATGGCATTGATCTACGGTGATAACGTGGGGTGTGGAAAGCACAGGGGCGACTATATTTCTGGGGCCTGGGCAATGTGGGAGGCCTGGGAGCAAGCAGCTTCCTGTTAGCATCTAGGGTTTCCATTCCCTCCAAAATATTTCCTCCCAGAATGCCGTCTTCTTAAATGTGTATTCCCAAACCCCACAGATATTATAATTTTCATCCATTTGTAGATTTTATGCACACACAAAATTGTATGTGTGCATGCATACCTGTTTTATACACAAATGCTGTTTGTCTCATTGAGAGCTATGGCATATATTCAATGTTTTTTATACCCTGGATGGCTGTATTGGAATGAAAAAACAATGATCACACAACATAATACTCTGTGGGACTCAACTGAAGAGAACTTAATGGTGAATTCATAGACACAGACATCTGTATAGTATAGAAATATGGCTCTGAAATTAAGTACCTCATTGCCCATCTAATGGAGCTACTAAAGATGAGCATGCCATATCACAGTTTAGCAGGGCAGGCAAGGTGGGTAGGAACTAATACATATAAAAACTCACATAAATGAAACAGAAGGCGCACAGAAAATAAACGAATTAAATGAAAAAAAGAGAAGACAAATTAAAGTGATAAAGACCCAGATTCCCTGCTCATGACAAAAAGAAAGAGGACTGGAATCTCTCAGATCAGAAACCAGAGAAGAGACACCATTCCACAGGTTTATGGACATGTTTTATGAACAGCTTCATACACACAGTTTAAAAAAGTCACTGAATAGGGGAAATTCCTTGAAAGGCTAAAAAGAATCTAATAATGTCCCCACATAAGAAACGGATCATAGAGCTGCTCACTGTCATCATGCATATCCATCAGTTGAGGGGAACGAGAGGGGATGCACTGTGAGCTCTCAGATGGCAAAGGCTGTTGTGTCTGCCATATACAGCTTATAACTTGAAAGTTACTTTCTTAAAAATTAATAATGTGTAACAATCAAAGCAATACTTGGTACAGAACCTGTGTAAGGGCTCTGTTTTCCTATGAGAGTGTTTGTGTTTCTCTGAGTCTGAGGGAGAACAGGTGCCCATAATCTCTACTCATCCGCTTCTAAATATCAGAGAAGATGCCAATGTAGCTCTCTGCCTGCCGATAAACCAGCCACAGCCCCTGATTTGGGAGATCTCAGAGGACAGTCCAGCCTTCGGGTCTCTGCTGTTACCATTTCATGCCCAGGAGCTAGTCCAGAGGACACATCATTAATTTTGCAGCAACGCTGGCTTTCATTTTGGCTATTTCACATGGTAATTGTGCTGTACCCTGCTCTCTCTCTCTCTCTTTGTGTGTGTGTGTGTGTGTGTGTGTGTGTGTGTGTGTGAGAGAGAGAGAGAGAGAGAGAGAGAGAGAGAGAGAGAGAGAGAGAGAGAGAGAGAGAGAGAGAGAGATGGTGAGTGATTTAGTTTATTTAGGTCATCTGAGTACAGTGTCTCCTGCTTGCAGGTGGTCAGTGTGAGGTGCAGCTGGTGGACTTTAGGGTTGATATGCGAAAGCCAGAAGGATCTCTGAAAATATCCTGTGTAAATTCTGGATTCAGCATCAATAACAATGGCATGAATTGGGTCCTCCAGACTCAAGGAAAGGGCCTTCAGTGGGTCTCAAGCATTAAGACTGGTGGTGGTACACACTACATTGACTGTGTGAAGGGTCGATTCACCATCTCCAGAGACAACTCCAAGAACACACTCTATCTTCAAATGAACAACCTGAAAGCTGAGGACAGGGCCATGTATTATTGTGCAAGAGACACCCAACGGGGGGAAATCAGTGAGAGCCCAGACACAAATCTCCCCTGCAGGAAGGACAGTGGTCTCCAGGGGGCGCTCAGAACTCACAGAGCACAGGATTCAGACACAGGAGCAGGTGCAGCTGGAGCTTCAAGGCTGTTTTCTTGTGGGGATCTGCGGATTCTGCTAAATCCCGGTTTCCCTAGGTAATCCCTCTCTAATTTAAAAATATTAATTCTGTGACTACTTCCGGTATCTGTGAATTCAAAAAGTATATTGTAACAGGAGAATATAATCTGTCTTACAGCAACAAACAGTCTGCCCCTTAAGGACAGGAAATGACTCTGTTAGGGGTCCTTGCATCAGAGTTCTCATGACGCTCCGATAAATACTTTCCAATCAGACTCAGTGGAAATAGGAGACTGGGAAAAGGTAACTATTAAGTGCCAACATTGTTGGCTGCAAAGTTCACAGTATATTCTTCCATCACTTTGTGAGTTTTCCTGACAATCACTTATTCAAAATATAGAAACATCAATACATGCACACCATAGAAAGATATACATGCCTAAAAGTACTAGAGAGACCACAAAGCACATTATGACATAGACATTAGTGAAATTACACAAACACACACGCACACGCACAAACACAAAACAATGAAACAAAACAAAAAAACACCTGCAGTGGAAGCTCCACTCAAACTTGGGCACTTGTCAGATAGCAGGAATTAGGAAATGGCAAATAGTTTCTGACATTCAGCAGTGTCCCAGGGTTACTTCAATTTCATAGTCTCCTGAAATGGTGTTCTCAAAGGAACCAAATTGTTGAACTTAAAGAAGAAAATCTCCAGTGTGGGTGGCACAGGTGATTGCTATCCTAAAGTCATGTGTTTCAGAGTATGATCATATGATTTCAAACTGTAAAAACAAGATCAGAGGAGGGAATGGTATTAGAGGTGCAATTCAGGGCTATCATTGTTGGAAGTTCTCTTTGTTCTGGCTAAAGACTTCAGGCCTCTAGTGATGTGCTGTTGTTTTCCTTTCTCTCTTGGCATTGGTCTGACAAGGGGAATACAATCCTGCACTTGCCTTGTCAGCACCCTCAGGGGGATTCCAGGGTTATTATAGTTGATGACTGTAAGTTTGTCTGGAGTTCTGCTAAAGCGAAAGGTGATCAACTGATCTTCTGACTGCAGCATTCTAAGGGAAACATTGTGAACCTAGGTCTGACATGTGGCCTTACAAACATCCACGTTTCTCCCTCAAGGGAAATATGGGCCCAGGAGAAATTCCTGACCCTCTTCCAGGATAGACCTTCTTCTTTTTTACCGCATCTGTTTCCCCCTCAGTTGCTATAGCTTATCACAGGAGACCATAACGTCCTGTTTTGGAGTTTTTAGCTTGTATATCTTGGTTTTTGTGTATTATGGAAGATAGGGGCTATATTCGGGGGGGGGATCATATGGCGTCCTCTGTTTCTATTGGTCTCTGTGTGACTTAACCACTACACGTTATTCTGCTGATGAAAACCAGACTAGCAAAAGTATTCAACTCTAGGAGAGAGGACACACCCCATAGAATGCCCAGTTCTCCCCATTCACTGGAAAGGCAGGATTATACATAAGTCACAGTGGAATTTCTGAAGGCCTAAGATTCTCTTGTTGCATTATTAAATAGGAAAAGAAAAATGTGTTGAACAAAAGAGTGAAACCATGGATGTTGGTTTCCTGATCGGATGTCTTTGTGTTTGCATGCCTTCAATGCGGCTAGAGGCTCTGGGAGACTTGAGGCAGAATAGGGCACCTCTGAGATTCCGCAGTCCAATCTGTGGACCAATCCCCAGCAGTGATGGCATGGATGTCATCAGCCAATTCTATGAAGGGCCTGAAGTGAGTAATAGTTATTCCATATCCTACCTATACACTGTGAATACCTGAATGACAGTCACCAGGGAAAAGCCAAGAACATTCTGCATCTTCAAATGGACAGCCTCAACACTGATAACACAACCTTCTATTTCAATAATGGAGACACGGAAAAGGGAATCTGTAAGGGTCTGTACACAAACCTCCCAAAAGGGAGGTATGGATTTCAGGGATTGCTCAGGACTCTCAGTCATAGGGCTCAGTTCTGGCAGACAGTATGGAGGGGAGTTAAGAACTGGCTTCATGTCAGTGTCTGGGACTTCCTCTCCATCTTACAAATTCCATTAGAGCTTCTTTCAATGTGAGGGTTTGCATCAACCACTGAATTACAAACTTTGCATTGTAAGGGGAGGAAACAGTCCCCCATTTCCAAAGAGCAGAAGGACACCTTTGGAGTCAGATACACACAGAGGGACAAGGCAAAGATGATGGATCTCTCAGCTATGATGCAAATCTGTGCCCAGTAAGGGTCTTGGGAGGAAAGGGTGGCTGGGATTTCCATAAAGTTAGCTCAATCCCGCATGAACCAGCAAGCACTTCACAGTGTCCTCAAGCCATAGCTGTGCATTGGAGCTGT
Source organism: Tenrec ecaudatus (assembly GCF_050624435.1). Classification (NCBI taxonomy): domain Eukaryota; kingdom Metazoa; phylum Chordata; class Mammalia; order Afrosoricida; family Tenrecidae; genus Tenrec; species Tenrec ecaudatus. Next base: position 683,042 of record NW_027459378.1, on the reverse strand, counting down.
CCTGTGTATCTCAAACCCAGCTTGTCTTCATCCCCTTGACATCCTCAGACACTGGGTGGGAATCAGGACAAAGCAGGTGAGGAGTTCCAGAGGACACATTTAAGGGCCTGCCCTATCATACGGTTAGCTTAGACAATCATGGCATTAACATTCAGAGATGGAGGTGACCTGGACTAGTGTGCATCTACATCAAAGTGTGATCCTTAAGTTGTCCTGCCAGCCAGCAACATCAGATGTTATGAGACGAGTGTGTGCTGGAATGACCAGGTTCACGTAATGCCATACTAGTCTGTATGTGGAAACTGAATGACTCCAATGAGCTTCAACTGAAAACTATCATCATATTATTCGATTGAAATCCTGAATTTTAGTGAACCTCGTGAGTGTTCTTTTGCAAGGCATTTGCTTTTTCTCCTCAGCAAAACCGAGCTCAGAAAAGCCCAGGTGACCAGGACCTGTGCTTGGATTTCCACAATGGTAAAAAAATATTAATTTAGAGATATAGAGACAGTTTAAGCATTCAGTAAATGAGTTGTGTCAACTGTAAGACTGGAGAAAATGCTTGTCATGGTGGATATCAATGATAAAGAAATATTCATGGGAAGTGAACATTAAAAATGCATGTTTCAAGATAGTACTATTGAGTTCATGGTCAAGAATATGCAAATGATTCCAAAATCAGGCAATCTGTGACTTGGGTAATACATTCAAGGTTGAGAGTCCTGCAGTTATTAAGGGGTCAACCCTACAGCACAAAAAGAGTCACAGACTTTGGTTGTAAATGATCAAATTTCAGGTGAGCCAGAGCCGCTGGGTAATGAATAGTTAAAACGGTCTATAATCCTTCCTAAAATTTAAGGACCTGAATGGACCTCATTTAATTTGGAGTGTCTTTGTGTCTCAAACTGGTGTATTTTGGTTAAGGATCTGAAATACTATTTTTGGATCTTATTCTTACTCTGTCCTGTCTATTAAACAACTCCTTCCCCCTAACTGCTCTGCTGTATCTCTACATGTGAAGTCATGACACCTGACTGGTTTGCACTCTTCTGAACGTTCCTGCCAAACAAAGGTCTTTCTTCAGAATCTTGCATTTCTTAATGGGCACAGAGTTAAAGCCTTGTCTTGTCTGGGGACCAACTTTTCTAGTTGGCAACGTCTTCCCTGAATCATGATGACACTTAACTCACTTTACTTACACTGAGGTTTTCCTTAGCCATCAGGCACTGGGATGCATTGAGGGTGTTGCTTGTAGGAGCGGTGTGGTTTGTGATGATCACGGCCAAGGTGGGAAAAGACCGGGCTGATTCTCATCAGTAGGAGGCCAATGCCTCCTGGAGACATCCTGCCAGAGACCTCAGGGCATATGACCATTAATAACATGCAGGGACAGGAGTGAAGGACAGCCTCTGGTCCCAGCTTACCCCTGCCTGACCTTAGCAATATGGTCTGAAGTGAACCCATGAGCATGTGAGCCATTTCCTCAAGTATTCATGAGTTTCTGTTGGACTCTGGAACAATTCACAGAGCCCAGAAACATGAGGAAGTATACTCAAGGGAGGGGTGGGTTGAAAAGGGCACTGAATGGCATTATGGAAGAGGTGGATATTGAGGCATCATCAATCCCCAACTCCTTGGGATCAGCCCGGTATTAATTCTTGTAAATCATATATTTACCACATATGAAAATAACCAAGGACTTTGAGGTTGATTAAGTGGCACCAGTGTATGAAAAAGAAATGTGTTTTGGAGAGTGTGAGATAATGGAGACACTGCAGGGTGGACCTGATGGTTTCAAGGAAATCTGTACTGTCCAGTCTCTGACACACAGGTATATCAGAGCCTCAGAGCAGGAGCAATGAAGGGCTGGAGGGAGAGATTCTGGGCTCAGAAATGCGGGGCTGTTCTTTGACTATTCACTCACACCTCCTAGGAAACTTGCTTTCTCACTGCGGACTAACACAGAGATGAGTTCAAAAGAAGAATTACCCTACAATGGCCTCAGAGGAAACAAAGGAGCATCTATTCATAAGCACAGGGCTCCCTCCTATGCAAATCATTCTTCAGGCACTAGGTTAAAATCCCAGCCTTGGGCACTGAAGGCTATCAGTTCTCTTCTGACAGAGCTGTGGGTCCCTTGGGAAAGCGCAGCTGTTGGCTAAAGATGCTATTGCTATGTGTTCTCCTGTGCCTGCTGACAGTTCCCCAAGGTGAGGGTCTCAGATATCAGTGTGGAATCTGGGGAAGGTTGTGACTGAGTGACTAACAGAGACCAATTACCTTTATTTACAGAAGTCATGTCCCAGGTGCAGCTTCAGGAGTCAGGCCCAGGATTGGTGAAACCCTCCCAGAAGCTGTCCCTCACCTGCACTGTCTCTGGTGTCTCCATCACAAGCAGTGGTTACTACTGGCACTGGATCAGCCAGAACTCAGGAAAGGGGCTGCAGTGGATGGGCAGGATAACCTATGAAGGTAATACATATTATAACCCGTCCTTCCAAAGCCGACTCTCCATCACCAGAGACACATCGAAGAATCAGTTATCCCTGTAGCTGAGCTCAGTGACTGCGGAGGACATGGCCATGTCTTACTGTACAAGGAGCACAGTGAGGGGAAGTCAGTGTGAGCCTAGACACAAACCTCCCTTGCAGGGAAGTCATTGGGCAGCAGGGGGCGCGCAGGACCCACAGAGAACAGCCAGCCAACCCTAGACAGGCACAGATGAATGACAGGATGTCCTGTTGGAATTAAGGTTTCTCTTAGCTCTCAGCATCCCCAGGGACAATTTTGCCTCTTTATTTTTTTCTGTCTAAATTTTCTCCTTCACAATGCAGGCTTGAAAGGAGCGGCTAACAATCTTGGTTTGAAATAGAATATAAAAATCACAGGGCCCCCTGACTTGTGAGACAAGGTCAAATAGAATGGCCTGGAATGACTGGAGGACTGCTTTGTGAGATCATTCATGGAAGGGAACACTCATTGGAAGGGAACATTTGATCCCTCTAAAATGGCAAGTGTGTTACAAGAGCAGGACATTTCAAACGAGTGTCTCAGAATGCTGGTTAGAAGTGGAGAGGACGACACTTCTCCCCTGGTTTGAGCATGTCGTCAGGGAGACAAGTCCCTAGGGAAGAATGTCCCTTTGCACTGCAGTGTCAGCAACAAGAAGTGCACCCTCAATCAAGTGAATAGTCAGTGGTGCCTAAATGGTCTCACACATGGGAGAAGTGTGAGGATGGTGCAGGGCCTGGGGATTATTGTTATTATTCTGTTTTTTATAAAGTCGCTAAGAGTAAGCACTGACTCAACAGCACCTACCAACGTCTCTAATGCAGTGAGGGGCAGAAAACTGAAAGTAATTTGGAAATAAATATAATTGCCTAAATTAGCAATATACTATCTTACTGCACATTATTTTATCTTTATTTAGAAGTGTTAAAATGATTTAAAATTCAATAAATCTGCCATTTCTAATTATGATAAAACCTATGGGGATAACACACCCGAGGACAAGTGTAAGAAATAAATATAAAGGCTATAATGAAATAAGGAGAAATGGTGACACAGTGGATTTGGGTTGGGCTGCTAACTGCAAGCTCAGCAGGTAGTAGAGCACTACAGCCTCGCAACCCACAGAGCCCGTTGTGCTCTACCCTGCAGGACTGAGATGACAGAGGATGGACTCAAGGGCAGGGAGTTGGTGTTTTGGTATAAATAATAGTAAATCATCAATGATTCCCTTATTGAATCCAATAAATATTCCCATGTAACAAAGAAGAATAAATGAACTTGCATCGAAGGAAATACAAATAAATTCTTTATGCTCCTGATGAGACATTTTTGCATTCTCAAGAGAAAAACTAAGTAAACCATGGACTCAAGAGTTTGTACTATACTAAGATCACTGAATCCAAAGATAATCAGCATATTGTTTTTCTAGATATTAGGGTGGAAATATTTCCAAATGTTTCAACTTTTAAATTTTAGTTACAATTCAATCCATTATCAATCAATTTGGTAACAGAAATTTAATGAAATCATCAGAATGGTATTTAAATTTATTTGGGATCATTATAGATGAAAAATAAATATAGCTAACGTATATTCTTGACCATACTCTGAAGTACAACACCGTGTTTGATGCCTTCTGACAACTATAAATGCAGTAACATTAGATATGATCTGTCTTTGTTGCATCTACTTCTCAATTGACTGTTTTATTGTGTGTGTTTTTTTTGGTGTCCTTTCGTTTCAAACAGTATGTGATGGTATCTCACTGTTTAACCTTACACTCTAATGACAAGTAATGCTTATTTGTTATATATGATGCTTATGTTTCCTAAGAAAGTCAGATTATTTGTGTTTTTGTAGTCCTTCCAGGATGAGGCTTTAAAATCAAGTCCTGTTTTCAATATTTTATATCTTCCTTATTATAGATTTCCTTCTAGTTCCCAGTTTAGGTCGGTACCTTCAGTGATGATGCCTCTCTCTGTGCCTGATATAACAGATCACAGGGAAAAACTAAGAAGAGCTTCCACCCCGTGGAACACATGGTCTAGAACAGACTCAGTAAGAGATTGACAGTACAACTGGGGGATTTATTGGGGTGGGCATCTGGAGGATCCTTGAGCAAAATCCGTGAAAGGCAGGGTTCAGACTCCATGCCGCTGTCTCTCAACATCAATGAGGACTCACCTATGAAAGTGGACAGAGACATCCTTCCTGAGCAGACAGCCCCCAGCACTCCTCTCAGACACCACACCCAGGATTCTGCCCAGCAGGACAGTGAGGGTTTGCATCTCTGGGCTCCCGCTGCGTCACAGAAATCTGGGAGCTTCCACTAGCCTTTCAGCTGGCCACTTCCCAGTGTGCATCTAGTGGAACAGAGTGTGTTGGTGACTGCAGATGGATTTCATCCATTTTTGACCCCCAAAATTCAATAAATACAAATAACAATTTTAAAATAAAAGCTACATAGTCATCAGTAACCAGAAAATGTGTAACGGATAAATAATAAAGACTATATATAAATGAAATCATCACAATGCATGTGATATGATTAAAGTTAACCTTAATGATTTTAAATGATATAGAACAGCTTTTAGCAATAATCCACACCAACTTTCATTATAAGAAAGAAATAAATGACAATCTATCCAAGGAAAGAGAGGTAAAAATAAAATTGTCACCCTTTATGGTATATGATTAAAGTTTACCCTAGTGCTTCTAAATGAGACCTCAGCAGCTTTCAGCATGAAAGCCATGTTTCCTACATAACTTGGATTCATCCTTCTGAATAACCTGGGAGGAAGCAGCCTACCATCCCACGTGCCCATCTTGGATTCCTCTAGCCCTCACCTACTTGAGTCAAGAGAGTGGTCCAGACTGATATCTGAGCCTTGACAGCCCCTACAACTGTGAATTGAAAAGGTGAGAAGTGTGACTAGAATTTTTCCTAAACATTTCTGGCACGGTGTAAGGGTGGCGGGATGGGACTAAAAGTGAGGCTTTCTTCTTTAGTAAAGGGCACAGTCTCTGAAAC
>NW_027459378.1:17500-50000 GCF_050624435.1 Tenrec ecaudatus | reverse complement strand
AGCGTCAGCGTTAGGGTTAGGGTTAGGGTTAACGTTAGTCTTAGGGTTATGGTTAGGGTTAGGGTTAGCGTTAGGGTTAGGGTTAGGGTTACCGTTAGCGTTAGGGTTAGGGTTAAGTGTGCGTTAGGGTTAGGGTTAGGTTTAGGTTTAGGGTAAGGGTTAGGGTTAGGGTTAGCGTTAGGGTTAGGTTTAGGGTTAGGGTTAGGTTTAGCGTCAGGGTTAGGGTTAGGGTTAGGGTTAGGTTTAGCGTTAGCGTTAGGTTTAGGATTAGGGTTAGGGTTAGCGTTAGCGTTAGGGTTAGGGTTAGGGTTAGGGTTAGGGTTAGCGTTAGGGTTAGGGTTAGGTTTAGGGTTAGAGTTAGGGTTAGGGTTAGGGTTAGGGTTAGGTTTAGGGTTAGAGTTAGGGTTAGGGTTAGGGTTAGCGTTAGCGTTAGCGTTAGGGTTAGGGTTAGGGTTAGGGTTAGGGTTAGGGTTAGGGTTAGGGTTAGGTTTAGTGTTAGGGTTAGGTTTAGCGTTAGCGTTAGGGTTAGGGTTAGGGTTAACGTTAGCCTTAGGGTTAGGGTTAGGGTTAGGGTTATGGTTAGCGTTAGGGTTAGGGTTAGGGTTAGCGTTAGCTTTAGGGTTAGGGTTAGGGTTAGGGTTAGGGTTAGCGCTACGGTTATGGTTAGGGTTAGGGTTAGTGTTAGGGTTAGGGTTAGGGTTAGGCTTAGCGTTAGGGTTAGGGTTAGCGTTAGCGTTAGGGTTAGGTTTAGGGTTAGGTTTAGGGTTAGTGTTAGCGTTAGGGTTAGGGTTAAGGATAGGGTTAGGGTTAGGGTTAGGGTTAGGTTTAGTGTTAGGGTTAGGGTTAGGGTTAAGGTTAGTGTTAGCGTTAGGGTTAGGGTTAACGTTAGCCTTAGGATTTGGGTTAGGGTTAGGGTTTTGGTTATCGTTAGGGTTAGCGTTAGGTTTAGCGTTAGCGTTAGTGTTAGGGTTAGGGTTAGGGTTAGGGTTAGCGTTAGCGTTAGGGTTAGGGTTAGGGTTAGGGATAGGGTTAGAGTTAGGGTTATCGTTAGCGTTAGCGTTAGGGTTAGGGTTAGGTTTAGGGTTAGGGTTAGCGTTAGGGTTAGGGTTAGCGTTAGCGTTAGGGTTAGGGTTAGGGTTAGGGTTAGGGTTAGGATTAGGGTTAGCGTTAGGGTTAGCGTTAGCGTTAGCGTTAGGGTTAGGGTTAGGTTTAGGGTTAGGGTTAGCGTTAGGGTTAGGGTTAGCGTTAGCGTTAGGGTTAGGGTTAGGGTTAGGGTTAGGGTTAGGGTTAGGGTTAGCGTTAGGGTTAGGGTTAGGTTTAGGTTTAGGGTTAGCGTTAGGGTTAGGGTTAGCGTTAGCGTTAGGGTTAGGGTTAGGGTTAGCGTTAGGGTTAGGGTTAGGGTTAGGGTTAGCGTTAGGTTTAGGGTTAGGGTTAGGTTTACGGTATGGGTTAGGGTTAGGGTTTGGGTTAGTGTTAGCGTTAACTTTAGGGTTAGGGTTAGGGTTAGGGTTAGGGGTAGGGGTAGGGTAAGGGTTAGGGTTAGGGTTAGGTTTGGGTTAGTTTTTGGGTTAGGGTTAGGGTTAGCGTTAGGGTTAGGGTTAGCGTTAGCGTTAGGGTTTGCGTTAGCGTTAGGGTTAGGGGTAGGGTTAGGGTTAGGGTTAGCGTTAGGGTTAGGATTAGCGTTAGCGTTAGGGTTAGGGTTAGGGTTAGGGTTAGGTTTAGGTTTAGGGTTACGGTTAGCGTTAGCGTTAGGGTTAGGGTTAGGGATTAGGGTTAGGTTAGCGGTAGGGTTAGGGTTAGGGTTAGGGTTAGGTTTAGGGTTAGGGTTTGCGTTGGGGTAAGGGTTAGGGTTAGGTTTAGGGTTAGGGTTAGGGTTAGGGTTAGCGTTAGGGTTAGGGTTAGGGCTAGGGTTAGGGTTAGGTTTAGCGTTAGGGTTAGGGTTAGTGTTAGGGTTAGGGTTAGGGTTAGCCTTAGCGTTAGGGTTAGGGTTAGGGTAGGGTTAGGTTTAGCGTTAGCGTTAGGGTTAGGGTTAGGGTTAGGGTTAGTGTCAGGGTTAGGGTTACGGTTAGGGTTAGGTTTAGGGTTAAGATTAGGGTTAGCGTTAGGAGTAGGGTTAGGTTAGGGTTAGCGTTAGGGTTAGGGTTAGCGTTAGCGTTAGGGTTAGGGTTAGGGTTAGCGTTAGCATTAGGGTTAAGGTTATGTTTAACGTTAGCCTTAGGGTTAGTGTTAGGGTTAGGGTTATGGTTAGCGTTAGGTTTAGGGTTAGGATTAGCGTTAGCGTTAGGGTTAGTGTTAGGGTTAGGGTTATGGTTAGCGTTAGGTTTAGGGTTAGGATTAGCGTTATCGTTAGGGTTAGGGTTAGGGTTAGGTTTAGGGGTAGCGTTAGGGTTAGGGCTAGGGTTAGGTTTAGGGTTAGGGTTAGCGTTAGGGTTAGGGTTAGGTTTAAGGTTAGGGTTAGGGTTAGGGTTAGGGTTAGGTTTAGGGTTAGAGTTAGGGTTAGGGTTAGCATTAGCATTAGGGTTAGGGTTAGGGTTAGGGTTAGGGTTAGGGTTAGGGTTAGGGTTAGGTTTAGGGTTAGGGTTAGGTTTAGCGTTAGCGTTAGGGTTAGGGTTAGGGTTAACGTCAGCCTTAGGGTTAAGGTTAGGGTTATGGTTAGCGTTAGGGTTAGGTTTAGGGTTAGCGTTAGGGTTAGGGTTAGGGTTAGGGTTAGGGTTAGCGTTAGGGTTAGGGTTAGGGTTAGGGTTAGGGTTAGGGTTAGGGTTAGGTTTAGGGTTAGCGTTAGGGTTAGGGTTAGCGTTAGCGTTAGGGTTAAGGTTAGGGTTAGTGTTAGGGTTAGAGTAAGGGTTAGGTTTAGGGTTAGGGTTAGGGTTAGTGTTAGCGTTAGGGTTAGGGTTAAGGTTAGGGTTAGGGTTAGGGTTAGGGTTAGGTTTAGGGTTAGGGTTAGGTTTAGCATTAGCTTTAGGGTTAGGGTTAAGGTTAGGGTTAGCGTTAGCGTTAGGGTTAGGGTTATGGTTAACGTTAGCCTTAGGGTTAGTGTTAGGGTTATGGTTAGCGTTAGGGTTAGGGTTAGGATTAGCGTTAGGGTTAGGGTTAGGGTTAGGGTTAGGGTTAGCGTTAGGGTTAAGGCTAGGTTTAGGGTTAGAGTTAGGGTTAGGGTTAGGGTTAGGTTTAGGGTTAGAGTTAGGAATAGGGTTAGCTTTAGCGTTAGGGTTAGGTTTAGGGTTAGGGTTAGGGTTACGGTTAGGGTTAGGGTTAGATTTAGGGTTAGGGTTAGGTTTAGTGTTAGCGTTAGGGTTCGGGTTAGGGTTATGGTTAACGTTCGCCTTAGGGTTAGGGTTAGGGTTATGGTTAGCGTTAGGGTTAGGGTTAGGGTTAGCGTTAGCGTTAGGGTTAGGGTTAGGGTTAGGGTTAGGGTTAGGGTTAGCGTTAGGGTTAGGGTTAGGGTTAGGGTTAGGGTTAGGGTTAGGGTTAGCGTTAGGGTTAGGGTTAGCGTTAGCGTTAGTTTTAAGGTTAGGGTTAGTGTTAGGGTTAGCGTAAGGGTTAGGTTTAGGGTTAGGGTTAGGGTTAGTGTTAGCGTTAGGATTAGGGTTAAGGTTAGGGTTAGGGTTAGGGTTAGGTTTAGGGTTAGGGTTAGGGTTAGGGTTAGTGTTAGCGTTAGGGTTAGGGTTAGGGTTAACGTTAGCCTTAGGGTTAGGGTTAGGGTTAGGGTTTTGGTTAGCGTTAGGGTTAGGGTTAGGGTTAGGTTTAGGTTTAGGGTTAGGGTTAGGGTTAGCGATAGGGTTAGGGTTAGGGTTATGGTTAGGGTTAGGGTTAGGTTTAGGCTTAGGGTTAGGGTTAGGGTTAGATTTAGCGTTAGGGTTAGGGTTAGGGTTAGGGTTAGGGTTAGGGTTAGCGTTAGGGTTAGGTTTAGCGTTAGCGTTAGCGTTAGCGTTAGGGTTAGGGTTAGGGTTAGGGTTACGGTTAGGGTTAGCGTTAGGGTTAGGGTTAGGGTTAGGGTTAGGTTTAGGGTTAGTGTTAGCGTTAGGGTTAGGGTTAGCGTTAGTGTTAGGGTTAAGTTTATGGTTAGCGTAAGGGTTAGGTTTAGGGTTAGGGTTAGTGTTAGCGTTAGGGTTAGGGTTAAGGTTAGGGTTAGGGTTAGGGTTAGGGTTAGGGTTAGGTTTAGGGTTAGAGTTAGGGTTAGGGTTAGGGTTAGCATTAGTGTTAGGGTTAGGGTTAGGGTTACGGTTAGGGTTAGCGTTAGCGTTAGGGTTAGGGTTAGGGTTAGCATGAGGGTTAGGGTTAGGTTTAGGGTTAGGGTTAGGGTTAGGGTTAGTGTTAGGGTTAGGGTTAGGTTTATGGTTAGTGTTAGGGTTAGGGTTAGAGTTAGGGTTAGGGTGAGCGTTAGCGTTAGGGTTAGTGTTAGGGTTATGGTTAGGGTTAGGGTTAGGGTTAGGGTTAGGGTTAGGGTTAGGTTTAGGGTTAGGGTTAGGGTTAGCGATAGCGTTAGTGTTAGGGTTAGGGTTAGGGTTAGGGTTAGGGTTAGCGTTAGGGTTAGGGTAGGTTAGCGTTAGCGTTAGGGTTAGGGTTAGCGTTAGCGTTAGGGTTAAGATTAGAGTTAGTGTTAGGGCTAGTGTAAGGGTTAGGTTTAGGGTTAGGGTTAGGGTTAGTGTTAGCGTTAGGGTTAGGGTTAAGGTTAGGCTTAGGGTTAGGGTTAGGTTTAGGGTTAGGGTTAGGGTTAGGGTTAGGGTTAGCGTTAGGGTTAGGGTTAGGGTTAGGGTTACAGTTAGGGTTAGGGTTAGATTTAGGGTTAGCGTTAGCGTTAGCGTTAGGGTTAGGGTTAGGGTTAGGGTTAGCGTTAGTGTTAGGGTTAGCGTTCGCGTTAGGGTTATGGTTAGGGTTGTGGTTAGCGTTAGGGTTAGGGTTAGGGTTTGGGTTAGGGTTAGGGTTAGCATTAGGTTTAGGGTTAGGGTTAGGTTTACGGTATGGTTTAGGGATAGGGTTAGGGTTAGGGTTAGTGTTAGCGTTAGCGTTAGGGTTAGGGTTAGGGTTAGGGTTAGGTTTAGGTTTAGGGTTACGGTTAGCGTTAGCGTTAGGGTTAGGGTTAGGGATTAGGGTTAGGTTAGCGGTAGGGTTAGGGTTAGGGTTAGGGTTAGGTTTAGGGTTAGGGTTTGCGTTGGGGTAAGGGTTAGGGTTAGGTTTAGGGTTAGGGTTAGGGTTAGGGTTAGCGTTAGGGTTAGGGTTAGGGCTAGGGTTAGGGTTAGGTTTAGCGTTAGGGTTAGGGTTAGTGTTAGGGTTAGGGTTAGGGTTAGCCTTAGCGTTAGGGTTAGGGTTAGGGTAGGGTTAGGTTTAGCGTTAGCGTTAGGGTTAGGGTTAGGGTTAGGGTTAGGGTTAGTGTCAGGGTTAGGGTTACGGTTAGGGTTAGGTTTAGGGTTAAGATTAGGGTTAGCGTTAGGAGTAGGGTTAGGTTAGGGTTAGCGTTAGGGTTAGGGTTAGCGTTAGCGTTAGGGTTAGGGTTAGGGTTAGCGTTAGCATTAGGGTTAAGGTTATGTTTAACGTTAGCCTTAGGGTTAGTGTTAGGGTTAGGGTTATGGTTAGCGTTAGGTTTATGGTTAGGATTAGCGTTAGCGTTAGGGTTAGTGTTAGGGTTAGGGTTATGGTTAGCGTTAGGTTTAGGGTTAGGATTAGCGTTATCGTTAGGGTTAGGGTTAGGGTTAGGTTTAGGGTTAGCGTTAGGGTTAGGGCTAGGGTTAGGTTTAGGGTTAGGGTTAGCGTTAGGGTTAGGGTTAGGTTTAAGGTTAGGGTTAGGGTTAGGGTTAGGGTTAGGTTTAGGGTTAGAGTTAGGGTTAGGGTTAGCATTAGCGTTAGGGTTAGGGTTAGGGTTAGGGTTAGGGTTAGGGTTAGGTTTAGGGTTAGGGTTAGGTTTAGCGTTAGCGTTAGGGTTAGGGTTAGGGTTAACGTCAGCCTTAGGGTTAAGGTTAGGGTTATGGTTAGCGTTAGGGTTAGGTTTAGGGTTAGCGTTAGGGTTAGGGTTAGGGTTAGGGTTAGGGTTAGCGTTAGGGTTAGGGTTAGGGTTAGGGTTAGGGTTAGGGTTAGGGTTAGGTTTAGGGTTAGCGTTAGGGTTAGGGTTAGCGTTAGCGTTAGGGTTAAGGTTAGGGTTAGTGTTAGGGTTAGAGTAAGGGTTAGGTTTAGGGTTAGGGTTAGGGTTAGTGTTAGCGTTAGGGTTAGGGTTAAGGTTAGGGTTAGGGTTAGGGTTAGGGTTAGGTTTAGGGTTAGGGTTAGGTTTAGCATTAGCTTTAGGGTTAGGGTTAAGGTTAGGGTTAGCGTTAGCGTTAGGGTTAGGGTTATGGTTAACGTTAGCCTTAGGGTTAGTGTTAGGGTTATGGTTAGCGTTAGGGTTAGGGTTAGGATTAGCGTTAGGGTTAGGGTTAGGGTTAGGGTTAGGGTTAGCGTTAGGGTTAAGGCTAGGTTTAGGGTTAGAGTTAGGGTTAGGGTTAGGGTTAGGTTTAGGGTTAGAGTTAGGAATAGGGTTAGCTTTAGCGTTAGGGTTAGGTTTAGGGTTAGGGTTAGGGTTAGGGTTACGGTTAGGGTTAGGGTTAGATTTAGGGTTAGGGTTAGGTTTAGTGTTAGCGTTAGGGTTCGGGTTAGGGTTATGGTTAACGTTCGCCTTAGGGTTAGGGTTAGGGTTATGGTTAGCGTTAGGGTTAGGGTTAGGGTTAGCGTTAGCGTTAGGGTTAGGGTTAGGGTTAGGGTTAGGGTTAGGGTTAGCGTTAGGGTTAGGGTTAGGGTTAGGGTTAGGGTTAGGGTTAGGGTTAGGGTTAGCGTTAGGGTTAGGGTTAGCTTTAGCGTTAGTTTTAAGGTTAGGGTTAGTGTTAGGGTTAGCGTAAGGGTTAGGTTTAGGGTTAGGGTTAGGGTTAGTGTTAGCGTTAGGATTAGGGTTAAGGTTAGGGTTAGGGTTAGGGTTAGGTTTAGGGTTAGGGTTAGGGTTAGGGTTAGTGTTAGCGTTAGGGTTAGGGTTAGGGTTAACGTTAGCCTTAGGGTTAGGGTTAGGGTTAGGGTTTTGGTTAGCGTTAGGGTTAGGGTTAGGGTTAGGTTTAGGTTTAGGGTTAGGGTTAGGGTTAGCGATAGGGTTAGGGTTAGGGTTATGGTTAGGGTTAGGGTTAGGTTTAGGCTTAGGGTTAGGGTTAGGGTTAGATTTAGCGTTAGGGTTAGGGTTAGGGTTAGGGTTAGGGTTAGGGTTAGCGTTAGGGTTAGGTTTAGCGTTAGCGTTAGCGTTAGCGTTAGGGTTAGGGTTAGGGTTAGGGTTACGGTTAGGGTTAGCGTTAGGGTTAGGGTTAGGGTTAGGGTTAGGTTTAGGGTTAGTGTTAGCGTTAGGGTTAGGGTTAGCGTTAGTGTTAGGGTTAAGTTTATGGTTAGCGTAAGGGTTAGGTTTAGGGTTAGGGTTAGTGTTAGCGTTAGGGTTAGGGTTAAGGTTAGGGTTAGGGTTAGGGTTAGGGTTAGGGTTAGGGTTAGGTTTAGGGTTAGAGTTAGGGTTAGGGTTAGGGTTAGCATTAGTGTTAGGGTTAGGGTTAGGGTTACGGTTAGGGTTAGCGTTAGCGTTAGGGTTAGGGTTAGGGTTAGCATGAGGGTTAGGGTTAGGTTTAGGGTTAGGGTTAGGGTTAGGGTTAGTGTTAGGGTTAGGGTTAGGTTTATGGTTAGTGTTAGGGTTAGGGTTAGAGTTAGGGTTAGGGTGAGCGTTAGCGTTAGGGTTAGTGTTAGGGTTATGGTTAGGGTTAGGGTTAGGGTTAGGATTAGGGTTAGGGTTAGGTTTAGGGTTAGGGTTAGGGTTAGCGATAGCGTTAGTGTTAGGGTTAGGGTTAGGGTTAGGGTTAGGGTTAGCGTTAGGGTTAGGGTAGGTTAGGGTTAGCGTTAGGGTTAGGGTTAGCGTTAGCGTTAGGGTTAAGATTAGAGTTAGTGTTAGGGATGGTGTAAGGGTTAGGTTTAGGGTTAGGGTTAGGGTTAGTGTTAGCGTTAGGGTTAGGGTTAGGGTTAGGGTTACAGTTAGGGTTAGGGTTAGGGTTAGGGTTAGCGTTAGGGTTAGGGTTAGGGTTAGGGTTACAGTTAGGGTTAGGGTTAGATTTAGGGTTAGCGTTAGCGTTAGGGTTAGGGTTAGGGTTAGGGTTAGCGTTAGTGTTAGGGTTAGCGTTCGCGTTAGGGTTATGGTTAGGGTTGTGGTTAGCGTTAGGGTTAGGGTTAGGGTTTGGGTTAGGGTTAGGGTTAGCATTAGGTTTAGGGTTAGGGTTAGGTTTACGGTATGGTTTAGGGATAGGGTTAGGGTTAGGGTTAGTGTTAGCGTTAGCGTTAGGGTTAGGGTTAGGTTTAGGGTTAGGGTTAGGGGTAGGGGTAGGGTAAGGGTTAGGGTTAGAGTTAGGTTTGGGTTAGTTTTAGGGTTAGGGTTAGGGTTAGGGTTAGCGTTAGGGTTAGGGTTAGCGTTAGCGTTAGGGTTAGCGTTAGCGTTAGGGTTAGGGGTAGGGTTAGGGTTAGGGTTAGCGTTAGGGTTAGGATTAGCGTTAGCGTTAGGGTTAGGGTTAGGGTTAGGGTTAGGTTTAGGTTTAGGGTTACGGTTAGCGTTAGCGTTAGGGTTAGGGTTAGGGATTAGGGTTAGGTTAGCGGTAGGGTTAGGGTTAGGGTTAGGGTTAGGTTTAGGGTTAGGGTTTGCGTTGGGGTAAGGGTTAGGGTTAGGTTTAGGGTTAGGGTTAGGGTTAGGGTTAGCGTTAGGGTTAGCGTTAGGGCTAGGGTTAGGGTTAGGTTTAGCGTTAGGGTTAGGGTTAGTGTTAGGGTTAGGGTTAGGGTTAGCCTTAGCGTTAGGGTTAGGGTTAGGGTAGGGTTAGGTTTAGCGTTAGCGTTAGGGTTAGGGTTAGGGTTAGGGTTAGGGTTAGGGTTAGTGTCAGGGTTAGGGTTACGGTTAGGGTTAGGTTTAGGGTTAAGATTAGGGTTAGCGTTAGGAGTAGGGTTAGGTTAGGGTTAGCGTTACGGTTAGGGTTAGCGTTAGCGTTAGGGTTAGGGTTAGGGTTAGCGTTAGCATTAGGGTTAAGGTTATGTTTAACGTTAGCCTTAGGGTTAGTGTTAGGGTTAGGGTTATGGTTAGCGTTAGGTTTAGGGTTAGGATTAGCGTTAGCGTTAGGGTTAGTGTTAGGGTTAGGGTTATGGTTAGCGTTAGGTTTAGGGTTAGGATTAGCGTTATCGTTAGGGTTAGGGTTAGGGTTAGGTTTAGGGTTAGCGTTAGGGTTAGGGCTAGGGTTAGGTTTAGGGTTAGGGTTAGCGTTAGGGTTAGGGTTAGGTTTAAGGTTAGGGTTAGGGTTAGGGTTAGGGTTAGGTTTAGGGTTAGAGTTAGGGTTAGGGTTAGCATTAGCGTTAGGGTTAGGGTTAGGGTTAGGGTTAGGGTTAGGGTTAGGTTTAGGGTTAGGGTTAGGTTTAGCGTTAGCGTTAGGGTTAGGGTTAGGGTTAACGTCAGCCTTAGGGTTAAGGTTAGGGTTATGGTTAGCGTTAGGGTTAGGTTTAGGGTTAGCGTTAGGGTTAGGGTTAGGGTTAGGGTTAGGGTTAGCGTTAGGGTTAGGGTTAGGGTTAGGGTTAGGGTTAGGTTTAGGGTTAGCGTTAGGGTTAGGGTTAGCGTTAGCGTTAGGGTTAAGGTTAGGGTTAGTGTTAGGGTTAGAGTAAGGGTTAGGTTTAGGGTTGGGGTTAGGGTTAGTGTTAGCGTTAGGGTTAGTGTTAAGGTTAGGGTTAGGGTTAGGGTTAGGGTTAGGTTTAGGGTTAGGGTTAGGTTTAGCATTAGCGTTAGGGTTAGGGTTAAGGTTAGGGTTAGCGTTAGCGTTAGGGTTAGGGTTGTGGTTAACGTTAGCCTTAGGGTTAGTGTTAGGGTTATGGTTAGCGTTAGTGTTAGGGTTAGGATTAGCGTTAGGGTTAGGGTTAGGGTTAGGGTTAGGGTTAGCGTTAGGGTTAAGGCTAGGTTTAGGGTTAGAGTTAGGGTTAGGGTTAGGGTTAGGTTTAGGGTTAGAGTTAGGAATAGGGTTAGCTTTAGCGTTAGGGTTAGGTTTAGGGTTAGGGTTAGGGTTAGGGTTACGGTTAGGGTTAGGGTTAGATTTAGGGTTAGGGTTAGGTTTAGTGTTAGCGTTAGGGTTCGGGTTAGGGTTATGGTTAACGTTCGCCTTAGGGTTAGGGTTAGGGTTATGGTTAGCGTTAGGGTTAGGGTTAGGGTTAGCGTTAGCGTTAGGGTTAGGGTTAGGGTTAGGGTTAGGGTTAGCGTTAGGGTTAGGGTTAGGGTTAGGGTTAGGGTTAGGGTTAGGGTTAGCGTTAGGGTTAGGGTTAGCGTTAGCGTTAGTTTTAAGGTTAGGGTTAGTGTTAGGGTTAGCGTAAGGGTTAGGTTTAGGGTTAGGGTTAGGGTTAGTGTTAGCGTTAGGATTAGGGTTAAGGTTAGGGTTAGGGTTAGGGTTAGGTTTAGGGTTAGGGTTAGGGTTAGGGTTAGTGTTAGCGTTAGGGTTAGGGTTAGGGTTAACGTTAGCCTTAGGGTTAGGGTTAGGGTTAGGGTTTTGGTTAGCGTTAGGGTTAGGGTTAGGGTTAGGTTTAGGTTTAGGGTTAGGGTTAGGGTTAGATTTAGCGTTAGGGTTAGGGTTAGGGTTAGGGTTAGGGTTAGGGTTAGCGTTAGGGTTAGGTTTAGCGTTAGCGTTAGCGTTAGCGTTAGGGTTAGGGTTAGGGTTAGGGTTACGGTTAGGGTTAGCGTTAGGGTTAGGGTTAGGGTTAGGTTTAGGGTTAGTGTTAGCGTTAGGGTTAGGGTTAGCGTTAGTGTTAGGGTTAAGTTTATGGTTAGCGTAAGGGTTAGGTTTAGGGTTAGGGTTAGGGTTAGGGTTAGCGATAGGGTTAGGGTTAGGGTTATGGTTAGGGTTAGGGTTAGGTTTAGGCTTAGGGTTAGGGTTAGGGTTAGATTTAGCGTTAGGGTTAGGGTTAGGGTTAGGGTTAGGGTTAGGGTTAGCGTTAGGGTTAGGTTTAGCGTTAGCGTTAGCGTTAGCGTTAGGGTTAGGGTTAGGGTTAGGGTTACGGTTAGGGTTAGCGTTAGGGTTAGGGTTAGGGTTAGGGTTAGGTTTAGGGTTAGTGTTAGCGTTAGGGTTAGGGTTAGCGTTAGTGTTAGGGTTAAGTTTATGGTTAGCGTAAGGGTTAGGTTTAGGGTTAGGGTTAGTGTTAGCGTTAGGGTTAGGGTTAAGGTTAGGGTTAGGGTTAGGGTTAGGGTTAGGGTTAGGTTTAGGGTTAGAGTTAGGGTTAGGGTTAGGGTTAGCATTAGTGTTAGGGTTAGGGTTAGGGTTACGGTTAGGGTTAGCGTTAGCGTTAGGGTTAGGGTTAGGGTTAGCATGAGGGTTAGGGTTAGGTTTAGGGTTAGGGTTAGGGTTAGGGTTAGTGTTAGGGTTAGGGTTAGGTTTATGGTTAGTGTTAGGGTTAGGGTTAGAGTTAGGGTTAGGGTGAGCGTTAGCGTTAGGGTTAGTGTTAGGGTTATGGTTAGGGTTAGGGTTAGGGTTAGGGTTAGGGTTAGGTTTAGGGTTAGGGTTAGGGTTAGCGATAGCGTTAGTGTTAGGGTTAGGGTTAGGGTTAGGGTTAGGGTTATCGTTAGGGTTAGGGTAGGTTAGGGTTAGCGTTAGGGTTAGGGTTAGCGTTAGCGTTAGGGTTAAGATTAGAGTTAGTGTTAGGGCTAGTGTAAGGGTTAGGTTTAGGGTTAGGGTTAGGGTTAGTGTTAGCGTTAGGGTTAGGGTTAAGGTTAGGCTTAGGGTTAGCGTTAGGTTTAGGGTTAGGGTTAGGGTTAGGGTTAGGGTTAGCGTTAGGGTTAGGGTTAGGGTTAGGGTTACAGTTAGGGTTAGGGTTAGAGTTAGGGTTAGCGTTAGCGTTAGCGTTAGGGTTAGGGTTAGGGTTAGGGTTAGCGTTAGTGTTAGGGTTAGCGTTCGCGTTAGGGTTATGGTTAGGGTTGTGGTTAGCGTTAGGGTTAGGGTTAGGGTTTGGGTTAGGGTTAGGGTTAGCATTAGGTTTAGGGTTAGGGTTAGGTTTACGGTATGGTTTAGGGATAGGGTTAGGGTTAGGGTTAGTGTTAGCGTTAGCGTTAGGGTTAGGGTTAGGTTTAGGGTTAGGGTTAGGGGTAGGGGTAGGGTAAGGGTTAGGGTTAGAGTTAGGTTTGGGTTAGTTTTAGGGTTAGGGTTAGGGTTAGGGTTAGCGTTAGGGTTAGGGTTAGCGTTAGCGTTAGGGTTAGGGTTAGCGTTAGCGTTATGGTTAGGGTTAGGGTTAGGGTTAGGGTTAGCGTTAGGGTTAGGATTAGCGTTAGCGTTAGGGTTAGGGTTAGGATTAGGGTTAGCGTTAGGGTTAGGGTTAGGGTTAGGGTTAGGGTTAGGGTTAGCGTTAGGGTTAGGGTTAGCGTTAGCGTTAGTTTTAAGGTTAGGGTTAGTGTTAGGGTTAGCGTAAGGGTTAGGTTTAGGGTTAGGGTTAGGGTTAGTGTTAGCGTTAGGATTAGGGTTAAGGTTAGGGTTAGGGTTAGGGTTAGGTTTAGGGTTAGGGTTAGTGTTAGGGTTAGTGTTAGCGTTAGGGTTAGGGTTAGGGTTAACGTTAGCCTTAGGGTTAGGGTTAGGGTTAGGGTTTTGGTTAGCGTTAGGCTTAGGGTTAGGGTTAGGTTTAGGTTTAGGGTTAGGGTTAGGGTTAGCGATAGGGTTAGGGTTAGGGTTAGGGTTAGGGTTAGGGTTAGGGTTAGGTTTAGGCTTAGGGTTAGGGTTAGGGTTAGATTTAGCGTTAGGGTTAGGGTTAGGGTTAGGGTTAGGGTTAGGGTTAGCGTTAGGGTTAGGTTTAGCGTTAGCGTTAGCGTTAGCGTTAGGGTTAGGGTTAGGGTTAGGGTTACGGTTAGGGTTAGCGTTAGGGTTAGGGTTAGGGTTAGGGTTAGGGTTAGGGTTAGGGTTAGGGTTAGGGTTAGTGTTAGCGTTAGGGTTAGGTTTAGCGTTAGTGTTAGTTTTAAGTTTATGGTTAGCGTAAGGGTTAGGTTTAGGGTTAGGGTTAGTGTTAGCGTTAGGGTTAGGGTTAAGGTTAGGGTTAGGGTTAGGGTTAGGGTTAGGGTTAGGTTTAGGGTTAGAGTTAGGGTTAGGGTTAGGGTTAGCATTAGTGTTAGGGTTAGGGTTAGGGTTACGGTTAGGGTTAGCGTTAGCGTTAGGGTTAGGGTTAGGGTTAGCATGAGGGTTAGGGTTAGGGTTAGGTTTAGGGTTAGGGTTAGCGTTAGGGTTAGGGTTAGCGTTAGCGTTAGGGTTAGGGTTAGGGTTAGGGTTAGGATTAGGGTTAGCGTTAGGGTTAGCGTTAGCGTTAGGGTTAGGGTTAGGTTTAGGGTTAGGGTTAGCGTTAGGGTTAGGGTTAGCGTTAGCGTTAGGGTTAGGGTTAGGGTTAGGGTTAGGGTTAGGGTTAGCGTTAGGGTTAGGGTTAGGTTTAGGTCTAGGGTTAGCGTTAGGGTTAGGGTTAGCGTTAGCGTTAGGGTTAGGGTTAGGGTTAGCGTTAGGGTTAGGGTTAGGGTTAGGGTTAGCGTTAGGTTTAGGGTTAGGGTTAGGTTTACGGTATGGGTTAGGGTTAGGGTTAGGGTTAGTGTTAGCGTTAGGGTTAGTGTTAAGGTTAGGGTTAGGGTTAGGGTTAGGGTTAGGTTTAGGGTTAGGGTTAGGTTTAGCATTAGCGTTAGGGTTAGGGTTAAGGTTAGGGTTAGCGTTAGCGTTAGGGTTAGGGTTGTGGTTAACGTTAGCCTTAGGGTTAGTGTTAGGGTTATGGTTAGCGTTAGTGTTAGGGTTAGGATTAGCGTTAGGGTTAGGGTTAGGGTTAGGGTTAGGGTTAGCGTTAGGGTTAAGGCTAGGGTTAGGGTTAGGGTTAGGTTTAGGGTTAGAGTTAGGAATAGGGTTAGCTTTAGCGTTAGGGTTAGGTTTAGGGTTAGGGTTAGGGTTAGGGTTACGGTTAGGGTTAGGGTTAGATTTAGGGTTAGGGTTAGGTTTAGTGTTAGCGTTAGGGTTCGGGTTAGGGTTATGGTTAACGTTCGCCTTAGGGTTAGGGTTAGGGTTATGGTTAGCGTTAGGGTTAGGGTTAGGGTTAGCGTTAGCGTTAGGGTTAGGGTTAGGGTTAGGGTTAGGGTTAGCGTTAGGGTTAGGGTTAGGGTTAGGGTTAGGGTTAGGGTTAGGGTTAGCGTTAGGGTTAGGGTTAGCGTTAGCGTTAGTTTTAAGGTTAGGGTTAGTGTTAGGGTTAGCGTAAGGGTTAGGTTTAGGGTTAGGGTTAGGGTTAGTGTTAGCGTTAGGATTAGGGTTAAGGTTAGGGTTAGGGTTAGGGTTAGGTTTAGGGTTAGGGTTAGGGTTAGGGTTAGTGTTAGCGTTAGGGTTAGGGTTAGGGTTAACGTTAGCCTTAGGGTTAGGGTTAGGGTTAGGGTTTTGGTTAGCGTTAGGGTTAGGGTTAGGGTTAGGTTTAGGTTTAGGGTTAGGGTTAGGGTTAGATTTAGCGTTAGGGTTAGGGTTAGGGTTAGGGTTAGGGTTAGGGTTAGCGTTAGGGTTAGGTTTAGCGTTAGCGTTAGCGTTAGCGTTAGGGTTAGGGTTAGGGTTAGGGTTACGGTTAGGGTTAGCGTTAGGGTTAGGGTTAGGGTTAGGTTTAGGGTTAGTGTTAGCGTTAGGGTTAGGGTTAGCGTTAGTGTTAGGGTTAAGTTTATGGTTAGCGTAAGGGTTAGGTTTAGGGTTAGGGTTAGGGTTAGGGTTAGCGATAGGGTTAGGGTTAGGGTTATGGTTAGGGTTAGGGTTAGGTTTAGGCTTAGGGTTAGGGTTAGGGTTAGATTTAGCGTTAGGGTTAGGGTTAGGGTTAGGGTTAGGGTTAGGGTTAGCGTTAGGGTTAGGTTTAGCGTTAGCGTTAGCGTTAGCGTTAGGGTTAGGGTTAGGGTTAGGGTTACGGTTAGGGTTAGCGTTAGGGTTAGGGTTAGGGTTAGGGTTAGGTTTAGGGTTAGTGTTAGCGTTAGGGTTAGGGTTAGCGTTAGTGTTAGGGTTAAGTTTATGGTTAGCGTAAGGGTTAGGTTTAGGGTTAGGGTTAGTGTTAGCGTTAGGGTTAGGGTTAAGGTTAGGGTTAGGGTTAGGGTTAGGGTTAGGGTTAGGTTTAGGGTTAGAGTTAGGGTTAGGGTTAGGGTTAGCATTAGTGTTAGGGTTAGGGTTAGGGTTACGGTTAGGGTTAGCGTTAGCGTTAGGGTTAGGGTTAGGGTTAGCATGAGGGTTAGGGTTAGGTTTAGGGTTAGGGTTAGGGTTAGGGTTAGTGTTAGGGTTAGGGTTAGGTTTATGGTTAGTGTTAGGGTTAGGGTTAGAGTTAGGGTTAGGGTGAGCGTTAGCGTTAGGGTTAGTGTTAGGGTTATGGTTAGGGTTAGGGTTAGGGTTAGGGTTAGGGTTAGGTTTAGGGTTAGGGTTAGGGTTAGCGATAGCGTTAGTGTTAGGGTTAGGGTTAGGGTTAGGGTTAGGGTTATCGTTAGGGTTAGGGTAGGTTAGGGTTAGCGTTAGGGTTAGGTTTAGCGTTAGCGTTAGCGTTAGCGTTAGGGTTAGGGTTAGGGTTAGGGTTACGGTTAGGGTTAGCGTTAGGTTTAGGGTTAGGGTTAGGGTTAGGGTTAGGGTTAGCGTTAGGGTTAGGGTTAGGGTTAGGGTTACAGTTAGGGTTAGGGTTAGAGTTAGGGTTAGCGTTAGCGTTAGCGTTAGGGTTAGGGTTAGGGTTAGGGTTAGCGTTAGTGTTAGGGTTAGCGTTCGCGTTAGGGTTATGGTTAGGGTTGTGGTTAGCGTTAGGGTTAGGGTTAGGGTTTGGGTTAGGGTTAGGGTTAGCATTAGGTTTAGGGTTAGGGTTAGGTTTACGGTATGGTTTAGGGATAGGGTTAGGGTTAGGGTTAGTGTTAGCGTTAGCGTTAGGGTTAGGGTTAGGTTTAGGGTTAGGGTTAGGGGTAGGGGTAGGGTAAGGGTTAGGGTTAGAGTTAGGTTTGGGTTAGTTTTAGGGTTAGGGTTAGGGTTAGGGTTAGCGTTAGGGTTAGGGTTAGCGTTAGCGTTAGGGTTAGGGTTAGCGTTAGCGTTATGGTTAGGGTTAGGGTTAGGGTTAGGGTTAGCGTTAGGGTTAGGATTAGCGTTAGCGTTAGGGTTAGGGTTAGGATTAGGGTTAGCGTTAGGGTTAGGGTTAGGGTTAGGGTTAGCGTTAGGGTTAGGGTTAGCGTTAGCGTTAGTTTTAAGGTTAGGGTTAGTGTTAGGGTTAGCGTAAGGGTTAGGTTTAGGGTTAGGGTTAGGGTTAGTGTTAGCGTTAGGATTAGGGTTAAGGTTAGGGTTAGGGTTAGGGTTAGGTTTAGGGTTAGGGTTAGTGTTAGGGTTAGTGTTAGCGTTAGGGTTAGGGTTAGGGTTAACGTTAGCCTTAGGGTTAGGGTTAGGGTTAGGGTTTTGGTTAGCGTTAGGCTTAGGGTTAGGGTTAGGTTTAGGTTTAGGGTTAGGGTTAGGGTTAGCGATAGGGTTAGGGTTAGGGTTAGGGTTAGGGTTAGGGTTAGGGTTAGGTTTAGGCTTAGGGTTAGGGTTAGGGTTAGATTTAGCGTTAGGGTTAGGGTTAGGGTTAGGGTTAGGGTTAGGGTTAGCGTTAGGGTTAGGTTTAGCGTTAGCGTTAGCGTTAGCGTTAGGGTTAGGGTTAGGGTTAGGGTTACGGTTAGGGTTAGCGTTAGGGTTAGGGTTAGGGTTAGGGTTAGGGTTAGGGTTAGGGTTAGGGTTAGGGTTAGTGTTAGCGTTAGGGTTAGGTTTAGCGTTAGTGTTAGTTTTAAGTTTATGGTTAGCGTAAGGGTTAGGTTTAGGGTTAGGGTTAGTGTTAGCGTTAGGGTTAGGGTTAAGGTTAGGGTTAGGGTTAGGGTTAGGGTTAGGGTTAGGTTTAGGGTTAGAGTTAGGGTTAGGGTTAGGGTTAGCATTAGTGTTAGGGTTAGGGTTAGGGTTACGGTTAGGGTTAGCGTTAGCGTTAGGGTTAGGGTTAGGGTTAGCATGAGGGTTAGGGTTAGGGTTAGGTTTAGGGTTAGGGTTAGCGTTAGGGTTAGGGTTAGCGTTAGCGTTAGGGTTAGGGTTAGGGTTAGGGTTAGGATTAGGGTTAGCGTTAGGGTTAGCGTTAGCGTTAGGGTTAGGGTTAGGTTTAGGGTTAGGGTTAGCGTTAGGGTTAGGGTTAGCGTTAGCGTTAGGGTTAGGGTTAGGGTTAGGGTTAGGGTTAGGGTTAGCGTTAGGGTTAGGGTTAGGTTTAGGTCTAGGGTTAGCGTTAGGGTTAGGGTTAGCGTTAGCGTTAGGGTTAGGGTTAGGGTTAGCGTTAGGGTTAGGGTTAGGGTTAGGGTTAGCGTTAGGTTTAGGGTTAGGGTTAGGTTTACGGTATGGGTTAGGGTTAGGGTTAGGGTTAGGGTTAGTGTTAGCGTTAACTTTAGGGTTAGGGTTAGGGTTAGGGTTAGGGGTAGGGGTAGGGTAAGGGTTAGGGTTAGGGTTTCGTTTGGGTTAGTTTTTGGGTTAGGGTTAGGGTTAGGGTTAGCGTTAGGGTTAGGGTTAGCGTTAGCGTTAGGGTTAGCGTTAGCGTTAGGGTTAGGGGTAGGGTTAGGGTTAGGGTTAGCGTTAGGGTTAGGATTAGCGTTAGCGTTAGGGTTAGGGTTAGGGTTAGGGTTAGGTTTAGGTTTAGGGTTACGGTTAGCGTTAGCGTTAGGGTTAGGGTTAGGGATTAGGGTTAGGTTAGCGGTAGGGTTAGGGTTAGGGTTAGGGTTAGGTTTAGGGTTAGGGTTTGCGTTGGGGTAAGGGTTAGGGTTAGGTTTAGGGTTAGGGTTAGGGTTAGGGTTAGCGTTAGGGTTAGGGTTAGGGCTAGGGTTAGGGTTAGGTTTAGCGTTAGGGTTAGGGTTAGTGTTAGGGTTAGGGTTAGGGTTAGCCTTAGCGTTAGGGTTAGGGTTAGGGTAGGGTTAGGTTTAGCGTTAGCGTTAGGGTTAGGGTTAGGGTTAGGGTTAGTGTCAGGGTTAGGGTTACGGTTAGGGTTAGGTTTAGGGTTAGGATTAGGGTTAGCGTTAGGAGTAGGGTTAGCTTAGGGTTAGCGTTAGGGTTAGGGTTAGCGTTAGCGTTAGGGTTAGGGTTAGGGTTAGCGTTAGCATTAGGGTTAAGGTTATGTTTAACGTTAGCCTTAGGGTTAGTGTTAGGGTTAGGGTTATGGTTAGCGTTAGGTTTAGGGTTAGGATTAGCGTTAGCGTTAGGGTTAGTGTTAGGGTTAGGGTTATGGTTAGCGTTAGGTTTAGGGTTAGGATTAGCGTTATCGTTAGGGTTAGGGTTAGGGTTAGGTTTAGGGTTAGCGTTAGGGTTAGGGCTAGGGTTAGGTTTAGGGTTAGGGTTAGCGTTAGGGTTAGGGTTAGGTTTAAGGTTAGGGTTAGGGTTAGGGTTAGGGTTAGGTTTAGGTTTAGGGTTAGAGTTAGGGTTAGGGTTAGCATTAGCGTTAGGGTTAGGGTTAGGGTTAGGGTTAGGGTTAGGTTTAGGGTTAGGGTTAGGTTTAGCGTTAGCGTTAGGGTTAGGGTTAGGGTTAACGTCAGCCTTAGGGTTAAGGTTAGGGTTATGGTTAGCGTTAGGGTTAGGTTTAGGGTTAGCGTTAGGGTTAGGGTTAGGGTTAGGGTTAGGGTTAGCGTTAGGGTTAGGGTTAGGGTTAGGGTTAGGGTTAGGTTTAGGGTTAGCGTTAGGGTTAGGGTTAGCGTTAGCGTTAGGGTTAAGGTTAGGGTTAGTGTTAGGGTTAGAGTAAGGGTTAGGTTTAGGGTTAGGGTTAGGGTTAGTGTTAGCGTTAGGGTTAGGGTTAAGGTTAGGGTTAGGGTTAGGGTTAGGGTTAGGTTTAGGGTTAGGGTTAGGTTTAGCATTAGCTTTAGGGTTAGGGTTAAGGTTAGGGTTAGCGTTAGCGTTAGGGTTAGGGTTATGGTTAACGTTAGCCTTAGGGTTAGTGTTAGGGTTATGGTTAGCGTTAGGGTTAGGGTTAGGATTAGCGTTAGGGTTAGGGTTAGGGTTAGGGTTAGGGTTAGCGTTAGGGTTAAGGCTAGGTTTAGGGTTAGAGTTAGGGTTAGGGTTAGGGTTAGGTTTTGGGTTAGAGTTAGGAATAGGGTTAGCTTTAGCGTTAGGGTTAGGTTTAGGGTTAGGGTTAGGGTTAGGGTTACGGTTAGGGTTAGGGTTAGATTTAGGGTTAGGGTTAGGTTTAGTGTTAGCGTTAGGGTTCGGGTTAGGGTTATGGTTAACGTTCGCCTTAGGGTTAGGGTTAGGGTTATGGTTAGCGTTAGGGTTAGGGTTAGGGTTAGCGTTAGCGTTAGGGTTAGGGTTAGGGTTAGGGTTAGGTTTAGGGTTAGGGTTAGCGTTAGGGTTAGGGTTAGGGTTAGGGTTAGGGTTAGGGTTAGGGTTAGCGTTAGGGTTAGGGTTAGCGTTAGCGTTAGTTTTAAGGTTAGGGTTAGCGTAAGGGTTAGGTTTAGGGTTAGGGTTAGGGTTAGTGTTAGCGTTAGGATTAGGGTTAAGGTTAGGGTTAGGGTTAGGGTTAGGTTTAGGGTTAGGGTTAGGGTTAGGGTTAGTGTTAGCGTTAGGGTTAGGGTTAGGGTTAACGTTAGCCTTAGGGTTAGGGTTAGGGTTAGGGTTTTGGTTAGCGTTAGGGTTAGGGTTAGGGTTAGGTTTAGGTTTAGGGTTAGGGTTAGGTTTAGCGATAGGGTTAGGGTTAGGGTTAGGGTTAGGGTTAGGGTTAGGTTTAGGCTTAGGGTTAGGGTTAGGGTTAGATTTAGCGTTAGGGTTAGGGTTAGGGTTAGGGTTAGGGTTAGCGTTAGGGTTAGGTTTAGCGTTAGCGTTAGCGTTAGCGTTAGGGTTAGGGTTAGGGTTAGGGTTACGGTTAGGGTTAGCGTTAGAGTTAGGGTTAGGGTTAGGGTTAGGGTTAGGGTTAGTGTTAGCGTTAGGGTTAGGGTTAGCGTTAGTGTTAGGGTTAAGTTTATGGTTAGCGTAAGGGTTAGGTTTAGGGTTAGGGTTAGTGTTAGCGTTAGGGTTAGGGTTAAGGTTAGGGTTAGGGTTAGGGTTAGGGTTAGGGTTAGGTTTAGGGTTAGAGTTAGGGTTAGGGTTAGGGTTAGCATTAGTGTTAGGGTTAGGGTTAGGGTTACGGTTAGCGTTAGCGTTAGCGTTAGGGTTAGGGTTAGGGTTAGCATGAGGGTTAGGGTTAGGGTTAGGTTTAGAGTTAGGGTTAGGGTTAGGGTTAGTGTTAGGGTTAGGGTTAGGTTTATGGTTAGTGTTAGGGTTAGGGTTAGAGTTAGGGTTAGGGTGAGCGTTAGCGTTAGGGTTAGTGTTAGGGTTATGGTTAGGGTTAGGGTTAGGGTTAGGGTTAGGGTTAGGTTTAGGGTTAGGGTTAGGGTTAGCGATAGCGTTAGTGTTAGGGTTAGGGTTAGGGTTAGGGTTAGGGTTAGGGTTAGCGTTAGGTTTAGGGTAGGTTAGGGTTAGCGTTAGGGTTAGGGTTAGCGTTAGCGTTAGGGTTAGTGTTAAGGTTAGGGTTAGGGTTAGGGTTAGGGTTAGGTTTAGGGTTAGGGTTAGGTTTAGCATTAGCGTTAGGGTTAGGGTTAAGGTTAGGGTTAGCGTTAGCGTTAGGGTTAGGGTTATGGTTAACGTTAGCCTTAGGGTTAGTGTTAGGGTTATGGTTAGCGTTAGGGTTAGGGTTAGGATTAGCGTTAGGGTTAGGGTTAGGGTTAGGGTGAGGGTTAGCGTTAGGGTTAAGGCTAGGTTTAGGGTTAGAGTTAGGGTTAGGGTTAGGGTTAGGTTTAGGGTTAGAGTTAGGATTAGGGTTAGCTTTAGCGTTAGGGTTAGGTTTAGGGTTAGGGTTAGGGTTAGGGTTACGGTTAGGGTTAGGGTTAGATTTAGGGTTAGGGTTAGGTTTAGTGTTAGCGTTAGGGTTCGGGTTAGGGTTATGGTTAACGTTCGCCTTAGGGTTAGGTTTAGGGTTATGGTTAGCTTTAGGGTTAGGGTTAGGGTTAGCGTTAGCGTTAGGGTTAGGGTTAGGGTTAGGGTTAGGTTTAGGGTTAGGGTTAGCGTTAGGGTTAGGGTTAGGGTTAGGGTTAGGGTTAGGGTTAGGGTTAGCGTTAGGGTTAGGGTTAGCGTTAGCGTTAGTTTTAAGGTTAGGGTTAGTGTTAGGGTTAGCGTAAGGGTTAGGTTTAGGGTTAGGGTTAGGATTAGTGTTAGCGTTAGGATTAGGGTTAAGGTTAGGGTTAGGGTTAGGGTTAGGTTTAGGGTTAGGGTTAGGGTTAGGGTTAGTGTTAGCGTTAGGGTTAGGGTTAGGGTTAACGTTAGCCTTAGGGTTAGGGTTAGGGTTAGGGTTTTGGTTAGCGTTAGGGTTAGGGTTAGGGTTAGGTTTAGGTTTAGGGTTAGGGTTAGGGTTAGCGATAGGGTTAGGGTTAGGGTTAGGGTTAGGGTTAGGGTTAGGTTTAGGCTTAGGGTTAGGGTTAGGGTTAGATTTAGCGTTAGGGTTAGGGTTAGGGTTAGGGTTAGGGTTAGGGTTAGGGTTAGCGTTAGGGTTAGGTTTAGCGTTAGCGTTAGCGTTAGCGTTAGGGTTAGGGTTAGGGTTAGGGTTACGGTTAGGGTTAGCGTTAGGGTTAGGGTTAGGGTTAGGGTTAGGGTTAGGGTTAGTGTTAGCGTTAGGGTTAGGGTTAGCCTTAGTGTTAGGGTTAAGTTTATGGTTAGCGTAAGGGTTAGGTTTAGGGTTAGGGTTAGTGTTAGCGTTAGGGTTAGGGTTAAGGTTAGGGTTAGGGTTAGGGTTAGGGTTAGGGTTAGGTTTAGGGTTAGAGTTAGGGTTAGGGTTAGGGTTAGCATTAGTGTTAGGGTTAGGGTTAGGGTTAGGGTTACGGTTAGGGTTAGCGTTAGCGTTAGGGTTAGGGTTAGGGTTAGCATGAGGGTTAGGGTTAGGGTTAGGTTTAGAGTTAGGGTTAGGGTTAGGGTTAGTGTTAGGGTTAGGGTTAGGTTTATGGTTAGTGTTAGGGTTAGGGTTAGAGTTAGGGTTAGGGTGAGTGTTAGCGTTAGGGTTAGTGTTAGGGTTATGGTTAGGGTTAGGGTTAGGGTTAGGGTTAGGGTTAGGTTTAGGGTTAGGGTTAGGGTTAGCGATAGCGTTAGTGTTAGGGTTAGGGTTAGGGTTAGGGTTAGGGTTAGCATTAGGGTTAGGGTAGGTTAGGGTTAGCGTTAGGGTTAGGGTTAGCGTTAGCGTTAGGGTTAAGATTAGAGTTAGTGTTAGGGCTAGTGTAAGGGTTAGGTTTAGGGTTAGGGTTAGGGTTAGTGTTAGCGTTAGGGTTAGGGTTAAGGTTAGGGTTAGGGTTAGGGTTAGGTTTAGGGTTAGGGTTAGGGTTAGGGTTAGGGTTAGCGTTAGGGTTAGGGTTAGGGTTAGGGTTACAGTTAGGGTTAGGGTTAGAGTTAGGGTTAGCGTTAGCGTTAGCGTTAGGGTTAGGGTTAGGGTTAGGGTTAGCGTTAGTGTTAGGGTTAGCGTTCGCGTTAGGGTTATGGTTAGGGTTATGGTTAGCGTTAGGGTTAGGGTTAGGGTTTGGGTTAGGGTTAGTGTTAGCATTAGGTTTAGGGTTAGGGTTAGGTTTACGGTATGGTTTAGGGATAGGGTTAGGGTTAGGGTTAGTGTTAGCGTTAGCGTTAGGGTTAGGGTTAGGTTTAGGGTTAGGGTTAGGGGTAGGGGTAGGGTAAGGGTTAGGGTTAGAGTTAGGTTTGGGTTAGTTTTAGGGTTAGGGTTAGGGTTAGGGTTAGCGTTAGGGTTAGGGTTAGCGTTAGCGTTAGGGTTAGGGTTAGCGTTAGCGTTAGGGTTAGGGTTAGGGTTAGGGTTAGGGTTAGCGTTAGGGTTAGGATTAGCGTTAGCGTTAGGGTTAGGGTTAGGGTTAGGGTTAGCGTTAGGGTTAGGGTTAGGGTTAGGGTTAGGGTTAGGGTTAGCGTTAGGGTTAGGGTTAGCGTTAGCGTTAGTTTTAAGGTTAGGGTTAGTGTTAGGGTTAGCGTAAGGGTTAGGTTTAGGGTTAGGGTTAGGGTTAGTGTTAGCGTTAGGATTAGGGTTAAGGTTAGGGTTAGGGTTAGGGTTAGGTTTAGGGTTAGGGTTAGGGTTAGGGTTAGTGTTAGCGTTAGGGTTAGGGTTAGGGTTAACGTTAGCCTTAGGGTTAGGGTTAGGGTTAGGGTTTTGGTTAGCGTTAGGCTTAGGGTTAGGGTTAGGTTTAGGTTTAGGGTTAGGGTTAGGGTTAGCGATAGGGTTAGGGTTAGGGTTAGGGTTAGGGTTAGGGTTAGAGTTAGGTTTAGGCTTAGGGTTAGGGTTAGGGTTAGATTTAGCGTTAGGGTTAGGGTTAGGGTTAGGGTTAGGGTTAGGGTTAGCGTTAGGGTTAGGTTTAGCGTTAGCGTTAGCGTTAGCGTTAGGGTTAGGGTTAGGGTTAGGGTTACGGTTAGGGTTAGCGTTAGGGTTAGGGTTAGGGTTAGGGTTAGGGTTAGGGTTAGGGTTAGGGTTAGTGTTAGCGTTAGGGTTAGGGTTAGCGTTAGTGTTAGTTTTAAGTTTATGGTTAGCGTAAGGGTTAGGTTTAGGGTTAGGGTTAGTGTTAGCGTTAGGGTTAGGGTTAAGGTTAGGGTTAGGGTTAGGGTTAGGGTTAGGGTTAGGGTTAGGTTTAGGGTTAGAGTTAGGGTTAGGGTTAGGGTTAGCATTAGTGTTAGGGTTAGGGTTAGGGTTACGGTTAGGGTTAGCGTTAGCGTTAGGGTTAGGGTTAGGGTTAGCATGAGGGTTAGGGTTAGGGTTAGGTTTAGGGTTAGGGTTAGCGTTAGGGTTAGGGTTAGCGTTAGCGTTAGGGTTAGGGTTAGGGTTAGGGTTAGGATTAGGGTTAGCGTTAGGGTTAGCGTTAGCGTTAGGGTTAGGGTTAGGTTTAGGGTTAGGGTTAGCGTTAGGGTTAGGGTTAGCGTTAGCGTTAGGGTTAGGGTTAGGGTTAGGGTTAGGGTTAGGGTTAGGGTTAGCGTTAGGGTTAGGGTTAGGTTTAGGTTTAGGGTTAGCGTTAGGGTTAGGGTTAGCGTTAGCGTTAGGGTTAGGGTTAGGGTTAGCGTTAGGGTTAGGGTTAGGGTTAGGGTTAGCGTTAGGTTTAGGGTTAGGGTTAGGTTTACGGTATGGGTTAGGGTTAGGGTTAGGGTTAGGGTTAGTGTTAGCGTTAACTTTAGGGTTAGGGTTAGGGTTAGGGTTAGGGGTAGGGGTAGGGTAAGGGTTAGGGTTAGGGTTAGGTTTGGGTTAGTTTTTGGGTTAGGGTTAGGGTTAGGGTTAGCGTTAGGGTTAGGGTTAGCGTTAGCGTTAGGGTTAGCGTTAGCGTTAGGGTTAGGGGTAGGGTTAGGGTTAGGGTTAGCATTAGGGTTAGGATTAGCGTTAGCGTTAGGGTTAGGGTTAGGGTTAGGTTTAGGTTTAGGTTTAGGGTTACGGTTAGCGTTAGCGTTAGGGTTAGGGTTAGGGATTAGGGTTAGGTTAGCGGTAGGGTTAGGGATAGGGTTAGGGTTAGGTTTAGGGTTAGGGTTTGCGTTGGGGTAAGGGTTAGGGTTAGGTTTAGGGTTAGGGTTAGGGTTAGGGTTAGCGTTAGGGTTCGGGTTAGGGCTAGGGTTAGGGTTAGGTTTAGCGTTAGGGTTAGGGTTAGTGTTAGGGTTAGGGTTAGGGTTAGCCTTAGCGTTAGGGTTAGGGTTAGGGTTAGGGTTAGGGTTAGGGTTAGTGTCAGGGTTAGGGTTACGGTTAGGGTTAGGTTTAGGGTTAGGATTAGGGTTAGCGTTAGGAGTAGGGTTAGGTTAGGGTTAGCGTTAGGGTTAGGGTTAGCGTTAGCGTTAGGGTTAGGGTTAGGGTTAGCGTTAGCATTAGGGTTAAGGTTATGTTTAACGTTAGCCTTAGGGTTAGTGTTAGGGTTACGGTTATGGTTAGCGTTAGGTTTAGGGTTAGGATTAAGCGTTAGCGTTAGGGTTAGTGTTAGCGTTAGGGTTATGGTTAGCGTTAGGTTTAGGGTTAGGATTAGCGTTATCGTTAGGGTTAGGGTTAGGGTTAGGTTTAGGGTTAGCGTTAGGGTTAGGGCTAGGGTTAGGTTTAGGGTTAGGGTTAGCGTTAGGGTTAGGGTTAGGTTTAGGGTTAGGGTTAGGGTTAGGGTTAGGGTTAGGTTTAGGGTTAGAGTTAGGGTTAGGGTTAGCATTAGCGTTAGGGTTAGGGTTAGGGTTAGGGTTAGGGTTAGGTTTAGGGTTAGGGTTAGGTTTAGCGTTAGCGTTAGGGTTAGGGTTAGGGTTAACGTCAGCCTTAGGGTTAAGGTTAGGGTTATGGTTAGCGTTAGGGTTAGGTTTAGGGTTAGCGTTAGCGTTAGGGTTAGGGTTAGGGTTAGGGTTAGGTTTAGCGTTAGGGTTAGGGTTAGGGTTAGGGTTAGGGTTAGGGTTAAGTTTAGGGTTAGCGTTAGGGTTAGGGTTAGCGTTAGCGTTAGGGTTAAGGTTAGGGTTAGTGTTAGGGTTAGAGTAAGGGTTAGGTTTAGGGTTAGGGTTAGGGTTAGTGTTAGCGTTAGGGTTAGGGTTAAGGTTAGGGTTAGGGTTAGGGTTAGGTTTAGGGTTAGGGTTAGGTTTAGCATTAGCGTTAGGGTTAGGGTTAAGGTTAGGGTTAGCGTTAGCGTTAGGGTTAGGGTTATGGTTAACGTTAGCCTTAGGGTTAGTGTTAGGGTTATGCTTAGCGTTAGGGTTAGGGTTAGGATTAGCGTTAGGGTTAGGGTTAGGGTTAGGGTTAGGGTTAGCGTTAGGGTTAAGGCTAGGTTTAGGGTTAGAGTTAGGGTTAGGGTTAGGGTTAGGTTTAGGGTTAGAGTTAGGATTAGGGTTAGCTTTAGCGTTACGGTTAGGTTTAGGGTTAGGGTTAGGGTTAGGGTTACGGTTAGGGTTAGGGTTAGATTTAGGGTTAGGGTTAGGTTTAGTGTTAGCGTTAGGGTTCGGGTTAGGGTTATGGTTAACGTTCGCCTTAGGGTTAGGGTTAGGGTTATGGTTAGCGTTAGGGTTAGGGTTAGGGTTAGCGTTAGCGTTAGGGTTAGGTTTAGGGTTAGGGTTAGGGTTAGGGTTAGGGTTAGCGTTAGGGTTAGGGTTAGGGTTAGGGTTAGGGTTAGGGTTAGCGTTAGGGTTAGGGTTAGCGTTAGCGTTAGTTTTAAGGTTAGGGTTAGTGTTAGGGTTAGCGTAAGGGTTAGGTTTAGGGTTAGGGTTAGGGTTAGTGTTAGCGTTAGGATTAGGGTTAAGGTTAGGGTTAGGGTTAGGGTTAGGTTTAGGGTTAGGGTTAGGGTTAGGGTTAGTGTTAGCGTTAGGGTTAGGGTTAGGGTTAACCTTAGCCTTAGGGTTAGGGTTAGGGTTAGGGTTTTGGTTAGCGTTAGGGTTAGGGTTAGGGTTAGGTTTAGGTTTAGGGTTAGGGTTAGGGTTAGCGATAGGGTTAGGGTTAGGTTTAGGGTTCGGGTTAGGGTTAGGTTTAGGCTTAGGGTTAGGGTTAGGGTTAGATTTAGCGTTAGGGTTAGGGTTAGGGTTAGGGTTAGGGTTAGCGTTAGGGTTAGGTTTAGCGTTAGCGTTAGCTTTAGCGTTAGGGTTAGGGTTAGGGTTAGGGTTACGGTTAGGGTTAGCTTTAGGGTTAGGGTTAGGGTTAGGGTTAGGGTTAGGGTTAGTGTTAGCGTTAACTTTAGGGTTAGGGTTAGGGTTAGGGTTAGGGGTAGGTGTAGGGTAAGGGTTAGGGTTAGGGTTAGGTTTGGGTTAGTTTTTGGGTTAGGGTTAGGGTTAGGGTTAGCGTTAGGGTTAGGGTTAGCGTTAGCGTTAGGGTTAGCGTTAGCGTTAGGGTTAGGGGTAGGGTTAGGGTTAGGGTTAGCGTTAGGGTTAGGATTAGCGTTAGCGTTAGGGTTAGGGTTAGGGTTAGGGTTAGGTTTAGGTTTAGGGTTACGGTTAGCGTTAGCGTTAGGGTTAGGGTTAGGGATTAGGGTTAGGTTAGCGGTAGGGTTAGGGTTAGGGTTAGGGTTAGGTTTAGGGTTAGGGTTTGCGTTGGGGTAAGGGTTAGGGTTAGGTTTAGGGTTAGGGTTAGGGTTAGGGTTAGCGTTAGGGTTAGGGTTAGGGCTAGGGTTAGGGTTAGGTTTAGCGTTAGGGTTAGGGTTAGTGTTAGGGTTAGGGTTAGGGTTAGCCTTAGCGTTAGGGTTAGGGTTAGGGTAGGGTTAGGTTTAGCGTTAGCGTTAGGGTTAGGGTTAGGGTTAGGGTTAGGGTTAGTGTCAGGGTTAGGGTTACGGTTAGGGTTAGGTTTAGGGTTAGGATTAGGGTTAGCGTTAGGAGTAGGGTTAGGTTAGGGTTAGCGTTAGGGTTAGGGTTAGCGTTAGCGTTAGGGTTAGGGTTAGGGTTAGCGTTAGCATTAGGGTTAAGGTTATGTTTAACGTTAGCCTTAGGGTTAGTGTTAGGGTTAGGGTTATGGTTAGCGTTAGGTTTAGGGTTAGGATTAGCGTTAGCGTTAGGGTTAGTGTTAGCGTTAGGGTTATGGTTAGCGTTAGGTTTAGGGTTAGGATTAGCGTTATCGTTAGGGTTAGGGTTAGGGTTAGGGTTAGGGTTAGCGTTAGGGTTAGGGCTAGGGTTAGGTTTAGGGTTAGGGTTAGCGTTAGGGTTAGGGTTAGGTTTAGGGTTAGGGTTAGGGTTAGGGTTAGGGTTAGGGTTAGGGTTAGGTTTAGGGTTAGGGTTAGGTTTAGCGTTAGCGTTAGGGTTAGGGTTAGGGTTAACGTCAGCCTTAGGGTTAAAGTTAGGGTTATGGTTAGCGTTAGGGTTAGGTTTAGGGTTAGCGTTAGCGTTAGGGTTAGGGTTAGGGTTAGGGTTAGGTTTAGCGTTAGGGTTAGGGTTAGGGTTAGGGTTAGGGTTAGGGTTAGGTTTAGGGTTAGCGTTAGGGTTAGGGTTAGCGTTAGCGTTAGGGTTAAGGTTAGGGTTAGTGTTAGGGTTAGAGTAAGGGTTAGGTTTAGGGTTAGGGTTAGGGTTAGTGTTAGCGTTAGGGTTAGTGTTAAGGTTAGGGTTAGGGTTAGGGTTAGGGTTAGGTTTAGGGTTAGGGTTAGGTTTAGCATTAGCGTTAGGGTTAGGGTTAAGGTTAGGGTTAGCGTTAGCGTTAGGGTTAGGGTTATGGTTAACGTTAGCCTTAGGGTTAGTGTTAGGGTTATGGTTAGCGTTAGGGTTAGGGTTAGGATTAGCGTTAGGGTTAGGGTTAGGGTTAGGGTTAGGGTTAGCGTTAGGGTTAAGGCTAGGTTTAGGGTTAGAGTTAGGGTTAGGGTTAGGGTTAGGTTTAGGGTTAGAGTTAGGATTAGGGTTAGCTTTAGCGTTAGGGTTAGGTTTAGGGTTAGGGTTAGGGTTAGGGTTAGGGTTACGGTTAGGGTTAGGGTTAGATTTAGGGTTAGGGTTAGGTTTAGTGTTAGCGTTAGGGTTCGGGTTAGGGTTATGGTTAACGTTCGCCTTAGGGTTAGGGTTAGGGTTATGGTTAGCGTTAGGGTTAGGGTTAGGGTTAGCGTTAGCGTTAGGGTTAGGGTTAGGGTTAGTTTTAAAGTTAGGGTTAGTGTTAGGGTTAGCGTAAGGGTTAGGTTTAGGGTTAGGGTTAGGGTTAGTGTTAGCGTTAGGATTAGGGTTAAGGTTAGGGTTAGGGTTAGGGTTAGGTTTAGGGTTAGGGTTAGGGTTAGGGTTAGTGTTAGCGTTAGGGTTAGGGTTAGGGTTAACGTTAGCCTTAGGGTTAGGGTTAGGGTTAGGGTTTTGGTTAGCGTTAGGGTTAGGGTTAGGGTTAGGTTTAGGTTTAGGGTTAGGGTTAGGGTTAGCGATAGGGTTAGGGTTAGGGTTAGGGTTAGGGTTAGGGTTAGGTTTAGGCTTAGGGTTAGGGTTAGGGTTAGATTTAGCGTTAGGGTTAGGGTTAGGGTTAGGGTTAGGGTTAGGGTTAGCGTTAGGGTTAGGTTTAGCGTTAGCGTTAGCGTTAGCGTTAGGGTTAGGGTAAGGGTTAGGGTTACGGTTAGGGTTAGCGTTAAGGTTAGGGTTAGCGTTAGGGTTAGGGTTAAGTTTATGGTTAGCGTAAGGGTTAGGTTTAGGGTTAGGGTTAGTGTTAGCGTTAGGGTTAGGGTTAAGGTTAGGGTTAGGGTGAGGGTTAGGGTTAGGGTTAGGTTTAGGGTTAGAGTTAGGGTTAGGGTTAGGGTTAGCATTAGTGTTAGGGTTAGGGTTAGGGTTACGGTTAGGGTTAGCGTTAGCGTTAGGGTTAGGGTTAGGATTAGCATGAGCGTTAGGGTTAGGGTTAGGGTTAGGGTTAGGTTTAGGGTTAGTGTTAGGGTTAGGGTTAGGTTTATGGTTAGTGTTAGGGTTAGGGTTAGAGTTAGGGTTAGGGTGAGCGTTAGCGTTAGGGTTAGGGTTAGGGTTATGGTTAGGGTTAGGGTTAGGGTTAGGTTTAGGGTTAGGGTTAGGGTTAGCGATAGCGTTAGTGTTAGGGTTAGGGTTAGGTTTAGGGTTAGGGTTAGGGTTAGCGATAGGGTTAGGGTTAGGGTTAGGGTTAGGGTTAGGGTTAGGTTTAGGCTTAGGGTTAGGGTTAGGGTTAGATTTAGCGTTAGGGTTAGGGTTAGGGTTAGGGTTAGGGTTAGGGTTAGCGTTAGGGTTAGGTTTAGCGTTAGCGTTAGCGTTAGCGTTAGGGTTAGGGTTAGGGTTAGGGTTACGGTTAGGGTTAGCGTTAGGGTTAGGGTTAGGGTTAGGGTTAGGGTTAGGGTTAGGGTTAGTGTTAGCGTTAGGGTTAGGGTTAGCGTTAGTGTTAGGGTTAAGTTTATGGTTAGCGTAAGGGTTAGGTTTAGGGTTAGGGTTAGTGTTAGCGTTAGGGTTAGGGTTAAGGTTAGGGTTAGGGTTAGGGTTAGGGTTAGGGTTAGGGTTAGGTTTAGGGTTAGAGTTAGGGTTAGGGTTAGGGTTAGCATTAGTGTTAGGGTTAGGGTTAGGGTTACGGTTAGGGTTAGCGTTAGCGTTAGGGTTAGGGTTAGGATTAGCATGAGCGTTAGGGTTAGGGTTAGGTTTAGGGTTAGGGTTAGGGTTAGGGTTAGTGTTAGGGTTAGGGTTAGGTTTATGGTTAGTGTTAGGGTTAGGGTTAGAGTTAGGGTTAGGGTGAGCGTTAGCGTTAGGGTTAGGGTTAGGGTTATGGTTAGGGTTAGGGTTAGGGTTAGGGTTAGGGTTAGGGTTAGGTTTAGGGTTAGGGTTAGGGTTAGCGATAGCGTTAGTGTTAGGGTTAGGGTTAGGGTTAGGGTTAGGGTTAGCGTTAGGGTTAGGGTAGGTTAGGGTTAGCGTTAGGGTTAGGGTTAGCGTTAGCGTTAGGGTTAAGATTAGGGTTAGTGTTAGGGCTAGTGTAAGGGTTAGGTTTAGGGTTAGGGTTAGTGTTAGCGTTAGGGTTAAGGTTAAGGTTAGGGTTAGGGTTAGGGTTAGGTTTAGGGTTAGGGTTAGGGTTAGGGTTAGGGTTAGCGTTAGGGTTAGGGTTAGGGTTAGGGTTACAGTTAGGATTAGGGTTAGAGTTAGGGTTAGCGTTAGCGTTAGGGTTAGGGTTAGGGTTAGGGTTAGCGTTAGGGTTAGGGTTAGCGTTCGCGTTAGGGTTATGGTTAGGGTTATGGTTAGCGTTAGGGTTAGGGTTAGGGTTTGGGTTAGGGTTAGGGTTAGCATTAGGTTTAGTGTTAGGGTTAGGTTTACGGTATGGTTTAGGGTTAGGGTTAGGGTTAGGGTTAGTGTTAGCGTTAGCGTTAGGGTTAGGGTTAGGTTTAGGGTTAGGGTTAGGGGTAGGGGTAGGGTAAGGGTTAGGGTTAGAGTTAGGTTTGGGTTAGTTTTAGGGTTAGGGTTAGGGTTAGGGTTAGCGTTAGGGTTAGGGTTAGCGTTAGCGTTAGGGTTAGGGTTAGCGTTAGCGTTAGGGTTAGGGTTAGGGTTAGGGTTAGGGTTAGCGTTAGGGTTAGGATTAGCGTTAGCGTTAGGGTTAGGGTTAGGGTTAGGGTTAGCGTTAGGGTTAGGGTTAGGGTTAGGGTTAGGGTTAGCGTTAGGGTTAGGGTTAGCGTTAGCGTTAGTTTTAAGGTTAGGGTTAGTGTTAGGGTTAGCGTAAGGGTTAGGTTTAGGGTTAGGGTTAGGGTTAGTGTTAGCGTTAGGATTAGGGTTAAGGTTAGGGTTAGGGTTAGGGTTAGGTTTAGGGTTAGGGTTAGGGTTAGGGTTAGTGTTAGCGTTAGGGTTAGGGTTAGGGTTAACGTTAGCCTTAGGGTTAGGGTTAGGGTTAGGGTTTTGGTTAGCGTTAGGGTTAGGGTTAGGTTTAGGTTTAGGGTTAGGGTTAGGGTTAGCGATAGGGTTAGGGTTAGGGTTAGGGTTAGGGTTAGGGTTAGGTTTAGGCTTAGGGTTAGGGTTAGGGTTAGATTTAGCGTTAGGGTTAGGGTTAGGGTTAGGGTTAGGGTTAGGGTTAGCGTTAGGGTTAGGTTTAGCGTTAGCGTTAGCGTTAGCGTTAGGGTTAGGGTTAGGGTTAGGGTTACGGTTAGGGTTAGCGTTAGGGTTAGGGTTAGGGTTAGGGTTAGTGTTAGTGTTAGCGTTAGGGTTAGGGTTAGCGTTAGTGTTAGTTTTAAGTTTATGGTTAGCGTAAGGGTTAGGTTTAGGGTTAGGGTTAGTGTTAGCGTTAGGGTTAGGGTTAAGGTTAGGCTTAGGGTTAGAGTTAGGGTTAGGGTTAGGTTTAGGGTTAGAGTTAGGGTTAGGGTTAGGGTTAGCATTAGTGTTAGGGTTAGGGTTAGGGTTACGGTTAGGGTTAGCGTTAGCGTTAGGGTTAGGGTTAGGGTTAGCATGAGGGTTAGGGTTAGGGTTAGGTTTAGGGTTAGGGTTAGGGTTAGGGTTAGTGTTAGGGTTAGGGTTAGGTTTATGGTTAGTGTTAGGGTTAGGGTTAGAGTTAGGGTTAGGGTGAGCGTTAGCGTTAGGGTTAGGGTTAGGGTTATGTTTAGGGTTAGGTTTAGGGTTAGGGTTAGGGTTAGGTTTAGGTTTAGGGTTAGGGTTAGCGATAGCGTTAGTGTTAGGGTTAGGGTTAGGGTTAGGGTTAGCGTTAGGGTTAGGGTAGGTTAGGGTTAGCATTAGGGTTAGGGTTAGCGTTAGCGTTAGGGTTAGGGTTAGCGTTAGCGTTAGGGTTAGGGTTAGCGTTAGCGTTAGGGTTAGGGTTAGGGTTAGGGTTAGGGTTAGCGTTAGGGTTAGGATTAGCGTTAGCGTTAGGGTTAGGGTTAGGGTTAGGGTTAGGTTTAGGGTTAGGGTTAGGGTTAGTGTTAGCGTTAGGGTTAGGGTTAAGGTTAGGGTTAGGGTTAGGGTTAGGTTTAGGGTTAGGGTTAGGGTTAGGGTTAGGGTTAGCGTTAGGGTTAGGGTTAGGGTTAGGGTTACAGTTAGGGCTAGGGTTAGAGTTAGGGTTAGCGTTAGCGTTAGCGTTAGGGTTAGGGTTAGGGTTAGGGTTAGCGTTAGGGTTAGGGTTAGCGTTCGCGTTAGGG
>NW_027459378.1:12500-15000 GCF_050624435.1 Tenrec ecaudatus | reverse complement strand
GGTTTAGGGTTAGGGTTAGGGTTAGTGTTAGGTTTAGGGTTAGGGTTAGGGTTAGGGTTAGTGTTAGCATTAGGGTTAGGGTTAGGGTTAACGTTAGCCATAGGGTTAGGGTTAGGGTTTTGGTTACCGTTAGGGTTAGGTTTAGGATTAGCGTTAGTGTTAGGGTTAGGGTTAGGGTTAGGGTTAGGGTTAGGGTTAGCTTTAGGGTTAGGGTTAGGGTTAGGGTTAGGTTAGGGTTAGGGTAAGCGCTAGCGTTAGGGTTAGGTTTAGGGTTAGGGTTAGGGTTAGGCTTAGGGTTAGCGTTAGCATTAGGGTTAGGGTTAGGGTTAGCGTTAGGGTTAGGGTTAGGGTTAGGGTTAGGATTAGCGTTAGCGTTAGGGTTAGGGTTAGGGTTAGCGTTAGGGTTAGGGTTAGTGTTAGGGTTAGGTTTAGGGTTAGAGTTAGGGTTAGGGTTAGGGTTAGGCTTAGGGTTAGGGTTAGATTTAGGTTTAGCGTCAGCGTTAGGGTTAGGGTTAGGGTTAACGTTAGTCTTAGGGTTATGGTTAGGGTTAGGGTTAGCGTTAGGGTTAGGGTTAGGGTTAGCGTTAGCGTTAGCGTTAGGGTTAGGGTTAAGTTTGCGTTAGGGTTAGGGTTAGGTTTAGGTTTAGGGTAAGGGTTAGGGTTAGGGTTAGCGTTAGGATTAGGTTTAGGGTTAGGGTTAGGGTTAGCGTCAGGGTTAGGGTTAGGGTTAGCGTTAGCGCTAGGGTTAGGGTTAGGGTTAGCGTTAGCGTTAGGGTTAGGGTTAGGGTTAGGGTTAGGGTTAGCGTTAGGGTTAGGGTTAGGTTTAGGGTTAGAGTTAGGGTTAGGGTTCTGGTTAGGGTTAGGTTTAGGGTTAGGTTTAGCGTTAGCGTTAGGGTTAGGGTTAAGGTTAGGGTTAGCGTTAGCGTTAGGGTTAGGGTTAAGGTTAGGGTTAACGTTAGCCTTAGGGTTAGTGTAAGGGTTAGGGTAATGGTTAGCGTTAGGGTTAGGTTTAGGATTAGCGTTAGCGTTAGGGTTAGGGTTAGGGTTAGGGTTAGGTTTAGGGTTAGCGTTAGGGTTAGGGCTAGGGATAGGGTTAGGGTTAGGGTTTGCGTTAGGGTTAGGGTTAGGTTTAGGGTTAGGGTTAGGGTTACGGTTAGGGTTAGGTTTAGGGTTAGTGTTAGGGTTAGGGTAAGGTTTAGGGTTAGGGTTACGGTTAACGTTAGCCTTAGGGTTAGAGTTAGGGTTATGGTTAGCGTTTGGGTTAGGGTTAGGGTTAGCGTTAGCGTTAGGGTTAGGGTTAGGGTTAGGGTTAGGGTTAGGGTTAGGGTTAGGGTTAGGGTTAGGGTTAGCGTTAGGGTTAGGGTTAGGGTTAGGGTTAGGTTTAGGGTTAGGGTTAGGGTTAGGGTTAGCGTTAGGGTTAGGGTTAGCGTTAGCGTTAGGATTAAGGTTAGGGTTAGCGTTAGGTTTAGCATAAGGGTTAGGTTTAGGGTTAGGGTTAGGGTTAGTGTTAGAATTAGGGTTAGGGTTAGGGTTAGGGTTAGTGTTAGCGTTAGGGTTAGGGTTAGGGTTAACGTTAGCCTTAGGGTTAGGGTTAGGGTTTTGGTTAGCGTTAGGGTTAGGGTTAGGGTTAGCGTTAGCGTTAGGGTTAGGGTTAGGGTTAGGGTTAGGGTTAGCGTTAGGGTTAGGGTTAGGGTTAGGGTTAGAGTTAGGTTTAGCGTTAGCGTTAGGGTTAGGGTTAGGGTTAGGATTAGGGTTAGGGTTAGCGTTAGGGTTAGGGTTAAGGTTAGGATTAGGTTTAGGGTTAGGGTTAGGTTAGGGTTAGGGTAAGCGCTAGCGTTAGGGTTAGGTTTAGGGTTAGGGTTAGGGTTAGGCTTAGGGTTAGCGTTAGCGTTAGGGTTAGGGTTAGGGTTAGCGTTAGGGTTAGGGTTAGTGTTAGGGTTAGGGTTAGCGTTAGCGTTAGGGTTAGGGTTAGGGTTAGGGTTAGGGTTAGGGTTAGCGTTAGGGTTAGGGTTAGTGTTAGGGTTAGGTTTAGGGTTAGAGTTAGGGTTAGGGTTAGGGTTAGGGTTAGGGTTAGGTTTAGCGTCAGCGTTAGGGTGAGGGTTAGGGTTAACGTTGTCTTAGGGTTATGGTTAGGGTTAGCGTTAGGGTTAGGGTTAGGGTTAGCGTTAGCGTTAGCGTTAGGGTTAGGGTTAAGTTTGCGTTAGGGTTAGGGTTAGTTTTAGGTTTAGGGTAAGGGTTAGGGTTAGGGTTAGCGTTAGGGTTAGGTTTAGGGTTAGGGTTAGGTTTAGCGTCAGGGTTAGGGTTAGGGTTAGGGTTAGGTTTAGCGTTAGCGTTAGGGTTAGGGTTGGGGTTAGGGTTAGCGTTAGCGTTAGGGTTAGGGTTAGGGTTAGGTTTAGGGTTAGCGTTAGGGTTAGGGTTAGGTTTAGGGTTAGATTTAGGGTTAGGGTTAGGGTTAGGGTTAGGTTTAGGGTTAGGGTTAGAGTGAGGGTTAGGGTTAGCG
>NW_027459378.1:5000-10000 GCF_050624435.1 Tenrec ecaudatus | reverse complement strand
TAGGGTTAGGGTTAGGTTTAGGGTTAGGGTTAGGGTTACGGTTAGGGTTAGGTTTAGGGTTAGGGCTAGGGTTAGGATTAGGTTTAGGGTTAGGGTTAGGTTTAGTGTTAGCGTTAGGGTTAGGGTTACGGTTAACGTTAGCCTTAGGGTTAGAGTTAGGGTTCTGGTTAGCGTTTGGGTTAGGGTTAGGGTTAGCGTTAGCGTTAGGGTTAGGGTTAGAGTTAGGGTTAGGGTTAGGGTTAGGGTTAGCGTTATAGTTAGGGTTAGGGTTAGGGTTAGGTTTAGGGTTAGGGTTAGGGTTAGCGTTAGGGTTAGGGTTAGCGTTAGCGTTAGGGTTAAGGTTAGGGTTAGCGTTAGGTTTAGCGTAAGCGTTAGGTTTAGGGTTAGGGTTAGTGTTAGGTTTAGGGTTAGGGTTAGGGTTAGGGTTAGTGTTAGCGTTAGGGTTAGGGTTAGGGTTAACGTTAGCCTTAGGGTTAGGTTAGGGTTTTGGTTAGCGTTAGGGTTAGGGTTAGGATTAGCGTTAGTGTTAGGGTTAGGGTTAGGGTTAGGTTTAGGGTTAGGGTTAGCGTTAGGGTTAGGGTTAGGGTTAGGGTTAGAGTTAGGGTTAGCGTTAGCGTTAGGGTTAGGGTTAGGGTTAGGGTTAGCGTTAGGGTTAGGGTTAAGTTTAGGGTTAGGGTTAGGGTTAGGGTTAGGTTAGGGTTAGGGTAAGCGCTAGCGTTAGGGTTAGGTTTAGGTTTAGGGTTAGGGTTAGGCTTAGGGTTAGCGTTAGCGTTAGGGTTAGGGTTAGGGTTAGCGTTAGGGTTAGGGTTAGGGTTAGGTTTAGCGTCAGCGTTAGGGTTAGGGTTAGGGTTAACGTTAGTCTTAGGGTTATGGTTAGGGTTAGGGTTAGCGTTAGAGTTAGGGTTAGGGTTAGCGTTAGCGTTAGCGTTAGGGTTAGGGTTAAGTTTGCGTTAGGGTTAGGGTTAGGTTTGGGTTTAGGGTAAGGGTTAGGTTTAGGGTTAGCGTTAGGATTAGGTTTAGGGTTAGGGTTAGGGTTAGCGTCAGGGTTAGGGTTAGGGTTAGGGTTAGCGTTAGCGTTAGGGTTAGGGTTAGGGTTAGCGTTAGCGTTAGGGTTAGGGTTAGGGTTAGCGTTAGGGTTAGGGTTAGGTTTAGGGTTAGAGTTAGTGTTAGGGTTCTGGTTAGGGTTAGGTTTAGGGTTAGGGTTAGGTTTAGCGTTAGCGTTAGGGTTAGGGTTAAGGTTAGGGTTAGCGTTAGAGTTAGGGTTAGGGTTATGGTTAAGGTTAGACTTAGGGTTAGTGTAAGGGTTAGGGTTATGGTTAGCGTTAGGGTTAGGTTTAGGATTAGCGTTAGCGTTAGGATTAGGGTTAGGGTTAGGGTTAGGTTTAGGATTAGCGTTAGGGTTAGGGCTAGGGTTAGGGTTAGGGTTAGGGTTAGCGTTAGGGTTAGGGTTAGGTTTAGGGTTAGGGTTAGCATTAGGGTTAGGCTTAGGTTTAGGGTTAGAGTTAGGGTTAGGGTTAGAGTTAGGGTTAGGGTTAGCGTTAGCGTTAGGGTTAAGGTTAGGTTTAGGGTTAGGGTTAGGGTTACGGTTAGGGTTAGGTTTAGGGTTAGTGTTAGGGTTAGGGTAAGGTTTAGGGTTAGGGTTAGGGTTAGGTTTAATGTTAGCGTTAGGGTTAGGGTTACGGTTAACGTTAGCCTTAGGGTTAGAGTTAGGGTTATGGTTAGCGTTTGGGTTAGGGTTAGGGTTAGCGTTAGCGTTAGGGTTAGGGTTAGGGTTAGAGTTAGGGTTAGGGTTAGGGTTAGGGTTAGCGTTAGGGTTAGGGTTAGGGTTAGGTTTAGGGTTAGGGTTAGGGTTAGCGTTAGGGTTAGGTTTAGCGTTAGCGTTAGGGTTAAGGTTAGGGTTAGCGTTAGGTTTAGTGTAAGGGTTAGGTTTAGGGTTAGCGTTAGGGTTAGTGTTAGGTTTAGGGTTAGGGTTAGGGTTAGGGTTAGTGTTAGCGTTAGGGTTAGGGTTAGGGTTAACGTTAGCCTTAGGGTTAGGGTTAGGGTTTTGGTTAGCGTTAGGGTTAGGGTTAGGGTTAGCGTTAGTGTTAGGGTTAGGGTTAGGGTTAGGGTTAGGGTTAGGGTTAGGGTTAGGGTTAGGGTTAGGGTTAGGGTTAGTGTTAGGGTTAGGGTTAGAGTTAGGGTTAGCGTTAGCATTAGGGTTAGGGTTAGGGTTAGGGTTAGGGTTAGCGTTAGGGTTAGGGTTAAGGTTAGGGTTAGGTTTAGGGTTAGGGTTAGGTTAGGGTTAGGGTAAGCGCTAGCGTTAGGGTTAGGTTTAGGGTTAGGGTTAGGGTTAGGCTTAGGGTTAGCGTTAGCGTTA
The DNA here is from genome assembly GCF_050624435.1 of Tenrec ecaudatus. Classification (NCBI taxonomy): domain Eukaryota; kingdom Metazoa; phylum Chordata; class Mammalia; order Afrosoricida; family Tenrecidae; genus Tenrec; species Tenrec ecaudatus. The sequence continues at coordinate 7,644 of NW_027459378.1, read as the reverse complement.
GGGTTAGGGTTAGGGTTAGCGTTAGGGTTAGGGTTAGGGTTAGGGTTAGGGTTAGCGTTAGCGTTAGGGTTAGGGTTAGGGTTAGGGTTAGGGTTAGGGTTAGCGTTAGGGTTAGGGTTAGTGTTAGGGGTAGGGTTAGGGTTAGGTTTAGCGTCAGCGTTAGGGTTAGGGTTAGGGTTAACGTTAGTCTTAGGGTTATGGTTAGGGTTAGGGTTAGCGTTAGGGTTAGGGTTAGGGTTAGCGTTAGCGTTAGGGTTAGGGTTAAGTTTGCGTTAGGGTTAGGGTTAGGTTTAGGTTTAGGGTAAGGGTTAGGGTTAGGGTTAGCGTTAGGGTTAGGTTTAGGGTTAGGGTTAGGTTTAGCGTCAGGGTTAGGGTTAGGGTTAGGGTTAGGTTAGCGTTAGCGTTAGGTTTAGGGTTAGGGTTAGGGTTAGCGTTAGCGTTAGGGTTAGGGTTAGGTTTAGGGTTAGAGTTAGGGTTAGGGTTAGGGTTAGGGTTAGGTTTAGGGTTAGAGTTAGGGTTAGGGTTAGAGTGAGGGTTAGGGTTAGCGTTAGCGTTAGCGTTAGGGTTAGGGTTAGGGTTAGGGTTAGGGTTAGGGTTAGGTTTAGTGTTAGGGTTAGGTTTAGCGTTAGCGTTAGGGTTAGTGTTAACGTTAGCCTTAGGGTTAGGGTTAGGGTTAGGGTTATGGTTAGCGTTAGGGTTAGGGTTACGGTTAGCGTTAGCTTTAGGGTTAGGGTTAGGGTTAGGGTTAGGGTTAGCGCTAGGGTTATGGTTAGGGTTAGGGTTAGTGTTAGGGTTAGGGTTAGGGTTAGGCTTAGCGTTAGGGTTAGGGTTAGCGTTAGCGTTACGGTTAAGTTTAGGGTTAGCGTAAGGGTTAGGTTTAGGGTTAGTGTTAGCGTTAGGGTTAGGGTTAAGGATAGGGTTAGGGTTAGGGTTAGGTTTAGTGTTAGGGTTAGGGTTAGGGTTAAGGTTAGTGTTAGCGTTAGGGTTAGGGTTAACGTTAGCCTTAGGGTTTGGGTTAGGGTTAGGGTTTTGGTTATCGTTAGGGTTAGCGTTAGGTTTAGCGTTAGCGTTAGTGTTAGGGTTAGGGTTAGGGTTAGGGTTAGGGTTAGGGTTAGCGTTAGCGTTAGGGTTAGGGTTAGGGTTAGGGTTAGGGTTAGAGTTAGGGTTAGCGTTAGCGTTAGCGTTAGGGTTAGGGTTAGGTTTAGGGTTAGGGTTAGCGTTAGGGTTAGGGTTAGCGTTAGCGTTAGGGTTAGGGTTAGGGTTAGGGTTAGGATTAGGGTTAGCGTTAGGGTTAGCGTTAGCGTTAGCGTTAGGGTTAGGGTTAGGTTTAGGGTTAGGGTTAGCGTTAGGGTTAGGGTTAGTGTTAGCGTTAGGGTTAGGGTTAGGGTTAGGGTTAGGGTTAGGGTTAGGGTTAGGGTTAGCGTTAGGGTTAGGGTTAGGTTTAGGTTTAGGGTTAGCGTTAGGGTTAGGGTTAGCGTTAGCGTTAGGGTTAGGGTTAGGGTTAGCGTTAAGGTTAGGGTTAGGGTTAGGGTTAGCGTTAGGTTTAGGGTTAGGGTTAGGTTTACGGTATGGGTTAGGGTTAGGGTTAGGGTTAGGGTTAGTGTTAGCGTTAACTTTAGGGTTAGGGTTAGGGTTAGGGTTAGGGGTAGGGGTAGGGTAAGGGTTAGGGTTAGGGTTAGGTTTGGGTTAGTTTTTGGGTTAGGGTTAGGGTTAGGGTTAGCGTTAGGGTTAGGGTTAGCGTTAGCGTTTGGGTTAGCGTTAGGGTTAGGGTTAGGGTTAGGGTTAGGTTTAGGTTTAGGGTTACGGTTAGCGTTAGCGTTAGGGTTAGGGTTAGGGATTAGGGTTAGGTTAGCGGTAGGGTTAGGGTTAGGGTTAGGGTTAGGTTTAGGGTTAGGGTTTGCGTTGGGGTAAGGGTTAGGGTTAGGTTTAGGGTTAGGGTTAGGGTTAGGGTTAGCGTTAGGTTTAGGGTTAGGGCTAGGGTTAGGGTTAGGTTTAGCGTTAGGGTTAGGGTTAGTGTTAGGGTTAGGGTTAGGGTTAGCCTTAGCGTTAGGGTTAGGCTTAGGGTAGGGTTAGGTTTAGCGTTAGCGTTAGGGTTAGAGTTAGGGTTAGGGTTAGGGTTAGTGTCAGGGTTAGGGTTACGGTTAGGGTTAGGTTTAGGGTTAGGATTAGGGTTAGCGTTAGGAGTAGGGTTAGGTTAGGGTTAGCGTTAGGGTTAGGGTTAGCGTTAGCGTTAGGGTTAGGGTTAGGGTTAGCGTTAGCATTAGGGTTAAGGTTATGTTTAACGTTAGCCTTAGGGTTAGTGTTAGGGTTAGGGTTATGGTTAGCGTTAGGTTTAGCGTTAGGATTAGCGTTAGCGTTAGGGTTAGTGTTAGGGTTAGGGTTATGGTTAGCGTTAGGTTTAGGGTTAGGATTAGCGTTATCGTTAGGGTTAGGGTTAGGGTTAGGTTTAGGGTTAGCGTTAGGGTTAGGGCTAGGGTTAGGTTTAGGGTTAGGGTTAGCGTTAGGGTTAGGGTTAGGTTTAGGGTTAGGGTTAGGGTTAGGGTTAGGGTCAGGTTTAGGGTTAGAGTTAGGGTTAGGGTTAGGGTTAACGTCAGCCTTAGGGTTAAGGTTAGGGTTATGGTTAGCGTTAGGGTTAGGTTTAGGG
>NW_027459377.1:12500-30000 GCF_050624435.1 Tenrec ecaudatus | reverse complement strand
CCTAACCCTAACCCTAACCCTAACCTTAACGCTAACCCTAACCATAACCCTAAATCTAAACCTAACCCTAACGCTAAGGCTAACCCTAAACCTAACCTTAACCCTAACCCTAATTCTAACGCTAACCCTATTTCTAACCCTAACGCTAACCCTAACCCAAACCCTAACGCTAACGCTAACCCTAACCGTAACCCTAACCCTAACCCTAACGCTAACCCTAACCCAAAACCTAACTCTAACTCTAAACCTAACCCTAACCCTAAACCTGACGCAAACCCCTAACCCTAACCCTAACCCTAATCCTAACCCTAACCCTAACCATAACCATAATGCTAACCCTAATCCTAACCCTAACCCTAACCCTAACCCTAATGCTAAGCCTAATCCTAAGCCTAACCCTAATCCTAACCCTAACCCTAAACCTAACGCTAACCCTAACCCTAACCCTCACGTTAACCCTAACCCTAACCCTAACCCTAACCCTAATCCTAACCCTAAGCCTAACCCTAACCCTAACCGTAACCCTAACCCTAACCCATTCCGTAAGCCTAAGCCTAAGCCTAAGCCTAAACCTAACCCTAACCCTAACCCTAAGCCTAACCCTAACCCTAACCCTAACGCTAACGCTAACCCTAACCCTAACCCTAACGCTAACCCTAACCCTAACTTTGACCCTAACCCTAACCCTAACCCTAACACTAACCTTAACCCTAACCCTAACCCTAACCCTAACCCTAACGCTAACGCTAAACCTAACGCTAACCCTAACCCTAACCCTAACCCTAACACTAACCCTAACACTAACGCTAACCCTAACCCTAACCCTAACCCTAACCCTAACGCTAACGCTAACCATACCCCTATCCCTAACCCTAACCCTAACCCTAACGCTAACCCTAAACCTAACCCTAACCCTAACCCTAACGCTAACCCTAACCCTAACCCTAACCCTAACCCTAACCCTAACGCTAACCCTAACCCAAACCCTAACTCTAACTCTAACCATAACCCTAACCCTAAACCTGACGCAAACCCTAACCCTAACCCTAACCCTAATCCTAACCCTAACGCTAACGCTAAACCTAACCCTAACCCTAAACCTATACCTAACCCTAACCATTACCATAAGGCTAACCCTAACCCTAACCCTAATGCTAACCCTAATCCTAAGCCTAACCCTAATCCTAACCCTAACTCTAAACCTAACTCTAACCCTAACCCTAACCCTAACCCTAACGCTAACCCTAACCCTAACCCTAACCCTAACCCTAAACCTAATCCTAACCCTAAGCCTAACCCTAACCCTCACCCTAACCCTAACCCTAACCCTAACCCATTCCCTAAGCCTAAGCCTAAGCCTAACCCTAACCCTAACCCTAAACCTTACCCTAACCCTAACCCTAACGCTAACGCTAACGCTAACCCTAACCCTAACCCTAACGCTAACCCTAACCATAATGCTAACCCTACCCCTATCCCTAACCCTAACCCTAACCCTAACGCTAACCCTACCCCTATCCCTAACCCTAAACCTAATCCTAACGCTAACCCTAAACCTAACCCTAACCCTAACCCTAACGCTAACCCTAACCCTAACCCTAACCCTAACACTAACCTTAACCCTAATCCTAACCCTAACCCTAACCCTAAACCTAACCCTAACCCTAACGCGAACGCTAACGCTAACCCTAACCCTAACCCTAACCCTAACCCTAACGCTAAAGCTAATCCTAACCCTAACCCTAACGTTACCCTAACCCTAACCCTAACCCTAACCCTAACCCTATCCCTAACGTTAACACTAACCCTAACCCTAACACTAACGCTAACCCTAACCCTAAACCTAACACAAACCCTAACCCTAAACCTAACCCTAACGCTAACCCTAAACCTAACCCTAACCCTAACCCTAACGCTAACCCTAACCCTAACCCTAACCCTAACACTAACTTTAACCCTAATCCTAACCCTAACCCTAACCGTAACCCTAACCCTAACCCTAACCCTAAACCTAACGCTATCGCTAACCCTAACCCTAACCCTAACCCTAAACCTAACCCTAACACTAACCCTAACCCTAATCCTAACCCTAACCCTAACGCTAACGCTAACCCTAACCCTAACGCTAACCCTAACCCTAACCCTGACCCTAAACCTAACCCTAACCCTAACCCTAACCCTAACCCTAAAGCATACCCTAACCCTAACCCTAAACCTAACCCTAACCCTAACCCTAACCCTAACCTTAACGCTAACCCTAACCCTAACCCTAAATCTAAACCTAACCCTAACGCTAAGGCTAACCCTAAACCTAACCTTAACCCTAACCCTAATTCTAACGCTAACCCTATTTCTAACCCTAACGCTAACCCTAACCCAAACCCTAACGCTAACGCTAACCCTAACCGTAACCCTAACCCTAACCCTAACGCTAACCCTAACCCAAAACCTAACTCTAACTCTAAACCTAACCCTAACCCTAAACCTGACGCAAACCCCTAACCCTAACCCTAACCCTAATCCTAACCCTAACCCTAACCATAACCATAATGCTAACCCTAATCCTAACCCTAACCCTAACCCTAACCCTAATGCTAACCCTAATCCTAAGCCTAACCCTAATCCTAAACCTAACCCTAAACCTAACGCTAACCCTAACCCTAACCCTCACGTTAACCCTAATCCTAACCCTAACCCTAACCCTAATCCTAACCCTAAGCCTAACCCTAACCCTAACCGTAACCCTAACCCTAACCCATTCCGTAAGCCTAAACCTAAGCCTAAGCCTAAACCTAACCCTAACCCTAACCCTAAGCCTAACCCTAACCCTAACCCTAACGCTAACGCTAACCCTAACCCTAACCCTAACCCTAACGCTAACACTAACCCTAACTTTGACCCTAACCCTAACCCTAACCCTAACACTAACCTTAACCCTAACCCTAACCCTAACCCTAACCCTAACGCTAACGCTAAACCTAACGCTAACCCTAACCCTAACCCTAACCCTAACACTAACCCTAACACTAACGCTAACCCTAACCCTAACCCTAACCCTAACCCTAACGCTAACGCTAACCATACCCCTATCCCTAACCCTAACCCTAACCCTAACGCTAACCCTAAACCTAACCCTAACCCTAACCCTAACGCTAACCCTAACCCTAACCCTAACCCTAACCCTAAAGCTAACCCTAACCCTAACCCTAAACCTAACCCTAAACCTAACCCTAACCCTAACCCTAACCCTAACCTTAACGCTAACCCTAACCCTAACCCTAAATATAAACCTAACCCTAACGCTAACCCTAACCCTAAACCTAACCCTAACCCTAACCCTAACCCTAACGCTAAGGCTAACCCTAAACCTAACCCTAACCCTAACCCTAACCCTAACCCTAACCCTAACCCTAATTCTAACGCAAACCCTAGTCCTAACCCTAACGCTAACCCTAACCCACACCATAACGCTAACGCTAACCCTCACCCTAACCGTAACCCTAACCCTAACCCTAAACCTAACGCTATCGCTAACCCTAACCCTAACCCTAACCCTAACCCTGACGCTAACCCTAACCCTAACCCTAACCCTAACCCTAACACTAAGGCTAACACTAAACCTAACCCTAACCCTAACCCTAAACCTAACCCTAACCCTAACCCTAACGCTAACGGTAACCCTAACACTAACCCTAACACTAACCTTAACCCTACCCCTAACACTAACCCTAACGCTAACGCTAACCCCAACCCTAACCTAACCCTAACCCTAACGCTAACCCTAACGCTAACCCTAACCCAAACCCTAACCCAAACCCTAACCCTAACCATAACCCTAACCCTAACCCTGACGCTAACCCTAACCCTAAACCTAAACCTAATCCTAACCCTAACGCTAACGCTAAACCTAACCCTAACCCTAAACCGAACCCTAACCCTAACGCTAACCCTGACCCTAACCCTAACCCTAACGCTAACGCTATCCCTAACCCTAACCCTAACGCTAACCCTAACCCTAACCCTAACCCTAACGCTAACGCTAACACTAACCCTAACCCTAACCCTAAAGCTAACCCTAACCCTAAGCCTAACCCTAACCCTAACCCTAAACCTAATGCTAACCCTAACCCTAATCCTAACGCTAACCCTAACCCTAACCCTAACCCTAATCCTAACCCTAAGCCTAACCCTAACCCTAACCCTAACCCTAACCCATTCCCTAAGCCTAAGCCTAAGCCTAAGCCTAACCCTAACCCTAACCCTAACCCTAACCCTAACTCTAACGCTAACGCTAACCCTAACTCTAACCCTAACCCTAAACCTAACAATATCTCTAACCCTAACCCTAACCCTAACGTTAACCCTAACCCTAACCCTAACCCTAACCCTAACCTTAACCTAACGCTAACCCTAAACCTAAACCTAAACCTAATTCTAACCCTAACGCTAACCCTAACCCTAAACCTAAGCCTAACCCTAACCCTAACGCTAACGCTAACCCTAGACCAAACCCTAACCCTAACGCTAATGCTAAGCCTAACCCTAATGCTAACCCTAATCCTCACCCTACCCCTAACGCTAACCCTAACCCTAACCCTAACCCTAACCCTAAACCTAACGCTAACCCTAACCCTAACCCTAACCCTAACTCTAACCCTAAATCTAACCCAAACCCTAATGAAACCCTAACCCTAACCCTAACCCTAACCCTAACCCTAACCCTAACCCTAACGCTAACCCTAACCCTAATCCTAACCCTAACCCTAACCCTAACCCTAACCCTAACACTAAGGCTAACACTAAACCTAACCCTAACCCTAACCCTAAACCTAACCCTAACCCTAACCCTAACGCTAACGGTAACCCTAACACTAACCCTAACACTAACCTTAACCCTACCCCTAACACTAACCCTAACGCTAACGCTAACCCCAACCCTAACCTAACCCTAACCCTAACGCTAACCCTAACGCTAACCCTAACCCAAACCCTAACCCAAACCCTAACCCTAACCATAACCCTAACCCTAACCCTGACGCTAACCCTAACCCTAAACCTAAACCTAATCCTAACCCTAACGCTAACGCTAAACCTAACCCTAACCCTAAACCGAACCCTAACCCTAACGCTAACCCTGACCCTAACCCTAACCCTAACGCTAACGCTATCCCTAACCCTAACCCTAACGCTAACCCTAACCCTAACCCTAACCCTAACGCTAACGCTAACACTAACCCTAACCCTAACCCTAAAGCTAACCCTAACCCTAAGCCTAACCCTAACCCTAACCCTAAACCTAATGCTAACCCTAACCCTAATCCTAACGCTAACCCTAACCCTAACCCTAACCCTAATCCTAACCCTAAGCCTAACCCTAACCCTAACCCTAACCCTAACCCATTCCCTAAGCCTAAGCCTAAGCCTAAGCCTAACCCTAACCCTAACCCTAACCCTAACCCTAACTCTAACGCTAACGCTAACCCTAACTCTAACCCTAACCCTAAACCTAACAATATCTCTAACCCTAACCCTAACCCTAACGTTAACCCTAACCCTAACCCTAACCCTAACCCTAACCTTAACCTAACGCTAACCCTAAACCTAAACCTAAACCTAATTCTAACCCTAACGCTAACCCTAACCCTAAACCTAAGCCTAACCCTAACCCTAACGCTAACGCTAACCCTAGACCAAACCCTAACCCTAACGCTAATGCTAAGCCTAACCCTAATGCTAACCCTAATCCTCACCCTACCCCTAACGCTAACCCTAACCCTAACCCTAACCCTAACCCTAAACCTAACGCTAACCCTAACCCTAACCCTAACCCTAACTCTAACCCTAAATCTAACCCAAACCCTAATGAAACCCTAACCCTAACCCTAACCCTAACCCTAACCCTAACCCTAACGCTAACCCTAACCCTAATCCTAACCCTAACCCTAACCCTAACCCTAACCCTAACCCTAACGCTAAACCTAACCCTAACCCTAACGCTAACCCTAACCCTAACCCTAACCCTAACACTAACCCTAACGCTAACCCTAACCCTAACCCTAACACTAACGCTAACCCTAACCCTAATCCTAAACCTAACCCTAATCCTAAACCTAACCCTAACCCTAACGCTAACCCTAACACCAACCCTAACACTAACCCTATCCCTAACGTTAACGCTAACCCTAACCCTAACCCCAACGCTAACCCTAACCCTAACCCTAACCCTAACCCATTCCCTAAGTCTAAGCCTAAGCCTAAGCCTAAGCCTAACCCTAACCCTAACCCTAACCCTAACGCTAACGCTAACCCTAACCCTAACCCTAACACTAACCCTAACCATAATGCTAACCCTACACCTATCCCTAACCCTAACCCTAACCCTAACGCTAACCCTAACCCTAAACCTAATCCTAACCCTAGCGCTAACGCTAAACCTAACCCTAACCCTAAACCGAACCCTAACCCTAACCCTAACCCTAACCCTAAATCTAATGCTAACCCTAACCCTAACCCTAACGCTAACCCTAACCCTAATCCTAACCCTAAGCCTAACCCTAACCCTAACCCTAACCCTAACCCATTCCCTAAGACTAAGCCTAAGCCTAAGCCTAAGCCTAAGCCTAACCCTAACCCTAACCCTAACGCTAACGCTAACGCTAACCCTAACCCTAACCCTAACCCTAACGCTAACGCTAACCCTAACCCTAATGCTAACCCTAACCCTAACGCTAATCCTACCCCTACCCCAACTCCTAACCCTAACCCTAACCCTAACGCTAACCCTAAAACTAACCCTAACCCTAACCCTAACCCTAATCCTAACCCTAACCCTAACCCTATCGCTAACCCTAACCCTAACCCTAACCCTATTACTAACGTTAACGCTAACCCTAACCCTAACACTTACGCTAACCCTTACCCTAACCCTAACAGTAACCCTAATCCTAACCCTAACACTAACGCTAACTCTAACCATAACGCTAACGCTAACGCTAACCCTAACGCTAACCCTAACCGTAACGCTAACCCTAACCCTATCCCTAACCCTAGCCCTATCCCTAACCCTAACGCTAACCCTAACCCTAAACCTAACCCTAAAGCTAACCCTAACCCTAACCCTAACGCTAACCCTAACCTTAACCCTTACCCTAACCCTAACCCTAACCGTAACCCTAACGCTAACCCTAACCCTAAGGCTAACAATAAATCTAACCCTAACCCTAACCCTTACCCTAACCCTAACGCTAACCCTAACCCTAACCCTAACGCTAACGCTAACCCTAACCCTAACCATAACCATAAACCTAACCCTAACGCTAACCCTAACCCTAACCCTAACCCTAACCCTAACGCTAACGCTAACCCTAACCCTAACGCTAACCCTAACCCTAACCCTAACCCTAACCCTAAAGCTAACCCTAACCCTAACCCTAAAACTAACCCTAAACATAACCCTAACCTTAACGCTAACCCTAAACCTAAACCTAAACCTAATTCTAACCCTAACGCTAACCCTAACCCTAAACCTAAGCCTAACCCTAACCCTAACGCTAACGCTAACCCTAAACCAAACCCTAACCCTAACCCTAACCCTAACCCTAATTCTAACGCCAACCCTAGTCCTAACCCTAATGCTAACCCTAACCCTAACCCTTACCCTAACGCTAAAGCTAACCATAACCCTAACGCTATCGCTAACCCTAACCCTAACACTAACCCCAACCCTAACCCTAACGCTAACCCTAACTCTAACCCTAACCCTAACCCTAACAATATCTCTAACCCTAACCCTAACCATAACCCTAACGCTAACCCTAATCCTCACCCTAACCCTAACGCTAACCCTAACCCTAACCCTAATCCTAACCCTAACCCTAACCCTAACCCTAAACCTAACGCTAACCCTAACCCTAACCCTAACCCTAACCCTAACCCTAACCCTAACGCTAACCCTAACCCTAACCCTAACCCTAACACTAAGGCTAACACTAAACCTAACCCTAACCCTAACCCTAAACCTAACCCTAACGCTAACCCTAACTCTAACTCTAACCCTAACCCTAACCCTAACGCTAACCCGGTAACCCTAACACTAACCCTAACACTAACCTTAAACCTACCCCTAACACTAACCCTAACGCTAACCCCAACCCTAACCTAACCCTAACCCTAACCCTAACGCTAACCCTAACCCAAACCCTAACCCTAACCATAACCCTAACCCTAACCCTGACGCTAACCCTAACCCTAACCCTAAACCTAATCCTAACCCTAACCCTAACGCTAACCCTGACCCTAACCCTAACCCTAACGCTAACGCTAACCCTAACCCTAACCCTAACGCTAACCCTAACCCTAACCCTAACCCTAACGCTAACGCTAACACTAACCCTAACCCTAACCCTAAAGCTAACCCTAACCCTAAGCCTAACCCTAACCCTAACCCTAAACCTAATGCTAACCTTAACCCTAATCCTAACGCTAACCCTAACCCTAACCCTAACCCTAATCCTAACCCTAAGCCTAACCCTAACCCTAACCCTAACCCTAACCCTAACCCTAACCCATTCCCTAAGCCTAAGCCTAAGCCTAAGCCTAAGCCTAACCCTAACCCTAACCCTAACCCTAACCCTAACCCTAACGCTAACGCTAACCCTAACTCTAACCCTAACCCTAAACCTAACAATATCTCTAACCCTAACCCTAACCCTAACCCTAACGTTAACCCTAATCCTCACCCTAACCCTAACGCTAACCCTAACCCTAACCCTAACCCTAATCCTAACCCTAACCCTAGCCCTAACCCTAACCCTAACCCTAACGCTAAACCTAACCCTAACCCTAACGCTAACCCTAACCCTAACCCTAACCCTAACCCTAACACTAACCCTAACGCTAACCCTAACCCTAACCCTAACACTAACGCTAACCCTAACCCTAATCCTAAACCTAACCCTAATCCTAAACCTAACCCTAACCCTAACGCTAACCCTAACCCCAACCCTAACACTAACCCTATCCCTAACGTTAACGCTAACCCTAACCCTAACCCTAACGCTAACCCTAACCCTAACCCTAACCCTAACCCATTCCCTAAGTCTAAGCCTAAGCCTAACCCTAACCCTAACCCTAACGCTAACGCTAACCCTAACCCTAACCCTAACACTAACCCTAACCATAATGCTAACCCTACACCTATCCCTAACCCTAACCCTAACCCTAACGCTAACCCTAACCCTAAACCTAATCCTAACCCTAGCGCTAACGCTAAACCTAACCCTAACCCTAAACCGAACCCTAACCCTAACCCTAACCCTAACCCTAAATCTAATGCTAACCCTAACCCTAACCCTAACGCTAACCCTAACCCTAATCCTAACCCTAAGCCTAACCCTAACCCTAACCCTAACCCTAACCCATTCCCTAAGACTAAGCCTAAGCCTAAGCCTAAGCCTAAGCCTAACCCTAACCCTAACCCTAACGCAAACGCTAACGCTAACCCTAACCCTAACCCTAACCCTAACGCTAACGCTAACCCTAACCCTAATGCTAACCCTAACCCTAACGCTAATCCTACCCCTACCCCAACTCCTAACCCTAACCCTAACCCTAACGCTAACCCTAAAACTAACCCTAACCCTAACCCTAACCCTAATCCTAACCCTAACCCTAACCCTATCGCTAACCCTAACCCTAACCCTAACCCTATTAATAACGTTAACGCTAACCCTAACCCTAACACTTACGCTAACCCTTACCCTAACCCTAACAGTAACCCTAATCCTAACCCTAACACTAACGCTAACTCTAACCATAACGCTAACGCTAACGCTAACCCTAACGCTAACCCTAACCGTAACGCTAACCCTAACCCTATCCCTAACCCTAGCCCTATCCCTAACCCTAACGCTAACCCTAACCCTAAACCTAACCCTAAAGCTAACCCTAACCCTAACCCTAACGCTAACCCTAACCTTAACCCTTACCCTAACCCTAACCCTAACCGTAACCCTAACGCTAACCCTAACCCTAAGGCTAACAATAAATCTAACCCTAACCCTAACCCTTACCCTAACCCTAACGCTAACCCTAACCCTAACCCTAACGCTAACGCTAACCCTAACCCTAACCATAACCATAAACCTAACCCTAATGCTAACCCTAACCCTAACCCTAACCCTAACCCTAACGCTAACGCTAACCCTAACCCTAACGCTAACCCTAACCCTAACCCTAACCCTAACCCTAAAGCTAACCCTAACCCTAACCCTAAAACTAACCCTAAACATAACCCTAACCCTAACCCTAACCTTAACGCTAACCCTAAACCTAACCTAAACCTAATTCTAACCCTAACGCTAACCCTAACCCTAAACCTAAGCCTAACCCTAACCCTAACGCTAACGCTAACCCTAAACCAAACCCTAACCCTAACCCTAACCCTAACCCTAATTCTAACGCCAACCCTAGTCCTAACCCTAATGCTAACCCTAACCCTAACCCTTACCCTAACGCTAAAGCTAACCATAACCCTAACGCTATCGCTAACCCTAACCCTAACACTAACCCCAACCCTAACCCTAACGCTAACCCTAACTCTAACCCTAACCCTAACCCTAACAATATCTCTAACCCTAACCCTAACCATAACCCTAACGCTAACCCTAATCCTCACCCTAACCCTAACGCTAACCCTAACCCTAACCCTAATCCTAACCCTAACCCTAACCCTAACCCTAAACCTAACGCTAACCCTAACCCTAACCCTAACCCTAACCCTAACCCTAACCCTAACGCTAACCCTAACCCTAACCCTAACCCTAACACTAAGGCTAACACTAAACCTAACCCTAACCCTAACCCTAAACCTAACCCTAACGCTAACCCTAACTCTAACTCTAACCCTAACCCTAACCCTAACGCTAACGGTAACCCTAACACTAACTCTAACACTAACCTTAACCCTACCCCTAACACTAACCCTAACGCTAACCCCAACCCTAACCTAACCCTAACCCTAACCCTAACGCTAACCCTAACCCAAACCCTAACCCTAACCATAACCCTAACCCTAACCCTGACGCTAACCCTAACCCTAACCCTAAACCTAATCCTAACCCTAACGCTAACGCTAAACCTAACCCTAACCCTAAACCGAACCCTAACCCTAACGCTAACCCTGACCCTAACCCTAACCCTAACGCTAACGCTAACCCTAACCCTAACCCTAACGCTAACCGTAACCCTAACCCTAACCCTAATGCTAACGCTAACACTAACCCTAACACTAACCCTAAAGCTAACCCTAACCCTAAGCCTAACCCTAACCCTAACCCTAAACCTAATGCTAACCCTAACCCTAATCCTAACGCTAACCCTAACCCTAACCCTAACCCTAATCCTAACCCTAAGCCTAACCCTAACCCTAACCCTAACCCTAACCCTAACCCTAACCCATTCCCTAAGCCTAAGCCTAAGCCTAAGCCTAAGCCTAACCCTAACCCTAACCCTAACCCTAACCCTAACCCTAACGCTAACGCTAACCCTAACTCTAACCCTAACCCTAAACCTAACAATATCTCTAACCCAAACCCTAACCCTAACCCTAACGTTAACCCTAATCCTCACCCTAACCCTAACGCTAACCCTAACCCCAACCCTAACCCTAATCCTAACCCTAACCCTAACCCTAACCCTAACCCTAACCCTAACGCTAAACCTAACCCTAACCCTAACGCTAACCCTAACCCTAACCCTAACCCTAACACTAACCCTAACGCTAACCCTAACCCTAACCCTAACACTAACGCTAACCCTAACCCTAATCCTAAACCTAACCCTAATCCTAAACCTAACCCTAACCCTAACGCTAACCCTAACCCCAACCCTAACACTAACCCTATCCCTAACGTTAACGCTAACCCTAACCCTAACCCTAACGCTAACCCTAACTCTAACCCTAACCCTAACCCATTCCCTAAGTCTAAGCCTAAGCCTAAGCCTAGGCCTAACCCTAACCCTAACCCTAACGCTAACGCTAACCCTAACCCTAACCCTAACACTAACCCTAACCATAATGCTAACCCTACACCTATCCCTAACCCTAACCCTAACCCTAACGCTAACCCTAACCCTAAACCTAATCCTAACCCTAGCGCTAACGCTAAACCTAACCCTAACCCTAAACCGAACCCTAACCCTAACCCTAACCCTAACCCTAAATCTAATGCTAACCCTAACCCTAACCCTAACGCTAACCCTAACCCTAATCCTAACCCTAAGCCTAACCCTAACCCTAACCCTAACCCTAACCCATTCCCTAAGACTAAGCCTAAGCCTAAGCCTAAGCCTAAGCCTAACCCTAACCCTAACCCTAACGCTAACGCTAACGCTAACCCTAACCCTAACCCTAACCCTAACGCTAACGCTAACCCTAACCCTAATGCTAACCCTAACCCTAACGCTAATCCTACCCCTACCCCAACTCCTAACCCTAACCCTAACCCTAACGCTAACCCTAAAACTAATCCTAACCCTAACCCTAACCCTAATCCTAACCCTAACCCTAACCCTATCGCTAACCCTAACCCTAACCCTAACCCTATTACTAACGTTAACGCTAACCCTAACCCTAACACTTACGCTAACCCTTACCCTAACCCTAACAGTAACCCTAATCCTAACCCTAACACTAACGCTAACTCTAACCATAACGCTAACGCTAACGCTAACCCTAACGCTAACCCTAACCGTAACGCTAACCCTAACCCTATCCCTAACCCTAGCCCTATCCCTAACCCTAACGCTAACCCTAACCCTAAACCTAACCCTAAAGCTAACCCTAACCCTAACCCTAACGCTAACCCTAACCTTAACCCTTACCCTAACCCTAACCCTAACCGTAACCCTAACGCTAACCCTAACCCTAAGGCTAACAATAAATCTAACCCTAACCCTAACCCTTACCCTAACCCTAACGCTAACCCTAACCCTAACCCTAACGCTAACGCTAACCCTAACCATAACCATAACCATAAACCTAACCCTAACGCTAACCCTAACCCTAACCCTAACCCTAACCCTAACGCTAACGCTAACCCTAACCCTAACGCTAACCCTAACCCTAACTCTAACCCTAACCCTAAAGCTAACCCTAACCCTAACCCTAAAACTAACCCTAAACATAACCCTAACCCTAACCCTAACCTTAACGCTAACCCTAAACCTAAACCTAAACCTAATTCTAACCGTAACGCTAACCCTAACCCTAAACCTAAGCCTAACCCTAACCCTAACGCTAACGCTAACCCTAAACCAAACCCTAACCCTAACCCTAACCCTAACCCTAATTCTAACGCTAACCCTAGTCCTAACCCTAATGCTAACCCTAACCCTAACCCTTACCCTAACGCTAAAGCTAACCATAACCCTAACGCTATCGCTAACCCTAACCCTAACACTAACCCCAACCCTAACCTTAACGCTAACCCTAACTCTAACCCTAACCCTAACCCTAACAATATCTCTAACCCTAACCCTAACCATAACCCTAACGCTAACCCTAATCCTCACCCTAACCCTAACGCTAACCCTAACCCTAACCCTAATCCTAACCCTAACCCTAACCCTAACCCTAAACCTAACGCTAACCCTAACCCTAACCCTAACCCTAACCCTAACCCTAACGCTAACCCTAACCCTAACCCTAACCCTAACACTAAGGCTAACACTAAACCTAACCCTAACCCTAACCCTAAACCTAACCCTAACGCTAACCCTAACTCTAACTCTAACCCTAACCCTAACCCTAACGCTAACGGTAACCCTAACCCCAACCCTAACCTAACCCTAACCCTAACCCTAACGCTAACCCTAACCCAAACCCTAACCCTAACCATAACCCTAACCCTAACCCTGACGCTAACCCTAATCCTAACCCTAAACCTAATCCTAACCCTAACGCTAACGCTAAACCTAACCCTAACCCTAAACCGAACCCTAACCCTAACGCTAACCCTGACCCTAACCCTAACCCTAACGCTAACGCTAACCCTAACCCTAACCCTAACGCTAACCCTAACCCTAACCCTAACCCTAACGCTAACGCTAACACTAACCCTAACCCTAACCCTAAAGCTAACCCTAACCCTAAGCCTAACCCTAACCCTAACCCTAAACCTAATGCTAACCCTAACCCTAATCCTAACGCTAACCCTAACCCTAACCCTAACCCTAATCCTAACCCTAAGCCTAACCCTAACCCTAACCCTAACCCTAACCCTAACCCTAACCCATTCCCTAAGCCTAAGCCTAAGCCTAAGCCTAAGCCTAACCCTAACCCTAACCCTAACCCTAACCCTAACCCTAACGCTAACGCTAACCCTAACTCTAACCCTAACCCTAAACCTAACAATATCTCTAACCCTAACCCTAACCCTAACCCTAACGTTAACCCTAATCCTCACCCTAACCCTAACGCTAACCCTAACCCTAACCCTAACCCTAACCCTAACCCTAACCTTAACCTAACGCTAACCCTAAACCTAAACCTAAACCTAATTCTAACCCTAACGCTAACCCTAACCCTAAACCTAAGCCTAACCCTAACCCTAACGCTAACGCTAACCCTAGACCAAACCCTAACCCTAACGCTAATGCTAACCCTAACCCTAATGCTAACCCTAATCCTCACCCTAACCCTAACGCTAACCCTAACCCTAACCCTAACCCTAACCCTAAACCTAACGCTAACCCTAACCCTAACCCTAACCCTAACCCTAAACCTAACCCAAACCCTAATGAAACCCTAACCCTAACCCTAACCCTAACCCTAAAGCTAACCCTAACCCTAATCCTAACCCTAACCCTAACCCTAACCCTAACCCTAACGCTAAACCTAACCCTAACCCTAACGCTAACCCTAACCCTAACCCTAACCCTAACCCTAACACTAACCCTAACGCTAACCCTAACCCTAACCCTAACACTAACGCTAACCCTAACCCTAATCCTAAACCTAACCCTAATCCTAAACCTAACCCTAACCCTAACGCTAACCCTAACCCCAACCCTAACACTAACCCTATCCCTAACGTTAACGCTAACCCTAACCCTAACCCTAACGCTAACCCTAACGCTAACCCTAACCCTAACCCATTCCCTAAGTCTAAGCCTAAGCCTAAGCCTAACCCTAACCCTAACCCTAACCCTAACGCTAACGCTAACCCTAACCCTAACCCTAACACTAACCCTAACCATAATGCTAACCCTACACCTATCCCTAACCCTAACCCTAACCCTAACGCTAACCCTAACCTTAAACCTAATCCTAACCCTAACGCTAACGCTAAACCTAACCCTAACCCTAAACCGAACCCTAACCCTAACCCTAACCCTAACCCTAAACCTAATGCTAACCCTAACCCTAACCCTAACGCTAACCCTAACCCTAATCCTAACCCTAAGCCTAACCCTAACCCTAACCCTAACCCTAACCCTAACCCTAACCCTAACCCATTCCCTAAGCCTAAGCCTAAGCCTAAGCCTAAGCCTAAGCCTAACCCTAACCCTAACCCTAACGCTAACGCTAACGCTAACCCTAACCCTAACCCTAACCCTAACGCTAACGCTAACCCTAACCCTAATGCTAAACCTAACCCTAACCCTAACGCTAATCCTACCCCTACCCCAACTCCTAACCCTAACCCTAACCCTAACGCTAACCCTAAATCTAACCCTAACCCTAACCCTAACCCAAATCCTAACCCTAACCCTAACCCTAACGCTAACCCTAACCCTAACCCTAACCCTATTACTAACGTTAACGCTAACCCTAACCCTAACACTTACGCTAACCCTTACCCTAACCCTAACAGTAACCCTAATCCTAACCCTAACACTAACGCTAACTCTAACCATAACCCTAACGCTAACGCTAACCCTAACGCTAACCCTAACCGTAACGCTAACCCTAACCCTATCCCTAACCCTAGCCCTATCCCTAACCCTAACGCTAACCCGAACCCTAAACCTAACCCTAAAGCTAACCCTAACCCTAACCCTAACGCTAACCCTAACCTTAACCCTTACCCTAACCCTAACCCTAACCGTAACCCTAACGCTAACCCTAACCCTAAGGCTAACAATAAATCTAACCCTAACCCTAACCCTAACACTAACGCTAACCCTAACCCTAACCCTAACGCTAACGCTAACCCTAACCCTAACCCTAACCATAAACCTAACCCTAACGCTAACCCTAACCCTAACCCTAACGCTAACGCTAACCCTAACCCTAACGCTAACCCTAACCCTAACCCTAACCCTAACCCTAAAGCTAACCCTAACCCTAACCCTAAAACTAACCCTAAACATAAACCTAACCCTAACCCTAACCTTAACGCTAACCCTAAACCTAAACCTAAACTTAATTCTAAACCTAACGCTAACCCTAACCCTAAACCTAAGCCTAACCCTAACCCTAACGCTAACGCTAACCCTAAACCAAACCCTAACCCTAACCCTAACCCTAACCCTAATTCTAACGCTAACCCTAGTCCTAACCCTAATGCTAACCCTAACCCTAACCCTTACCCTAACGCTAACGCTAACCATAACCCTAACGCTATCGCTAACCCTAACCCTAACACTAACCTAACCCTAATCCTAACGCTAACCCTAACTCTAACCCTAACCCTAACCCTAACAATATCTCTAACCCTAACCCTAACCCTAACCATAACCCTAACGCTAACCCTAATCCTCACCCTAACCCTAACGCTAACCCTAACCCTAACCCTAACCCTAACCCTAACCCTAACCCTAACCCTAACCCTAAACCTAACGCTAAACCTAACCCTAACCCTAACCCTAACCCTAACCCTAACCCTAACGCTAACACAACCCTAACCCTAACCCTAACCCTAACCCTAACCCTAACCCTAAACCTAACCCAAACCCTAATGAAACCCTAACCCTAACCCTAACCCTAACCCTAACCCTAACGCTAACCCTAACCCTAATCCTAACCCTAACCCTAACCCTAACCCTAACCCTAACCCTAACGCTAAACCTAAACCTAACCCTAACGCTAAACCTAACCCTAACCCTAACCCTAACCCTAACCCTAACGCTAACTCTAACCCTAACCCTAACACTAACGCTAACCCTAACCCTAATCCTAAACCTTACCCTAATCCTAAACCTAACCCTAACCCTAACGCTAAACCTAACCCCAACCCTAACCCTAACCCTAACACTAACCCTATCCCTAACGTTAATGCTAACCCTAACCCTAACCCTAACGCTAACCCTAACCCTAACCCTAACCCTAACCCTAACCCTAACCCTAAGCCTAACCCTAAACCTAACCCTAACCCTAACCCTAACCCATTCCCTAAGTCTAAGCCTAAGCCTAAGCCTAACCCTAACCCTAACCCTAACCCTAACCCTAACGCTAACGCTAACCCTAACCCTAACCCTAACACTAACCCTAACCATA
>NW_027459376.1:300000-387521 GCF_050624435.1 Tenrec ecaudatus | reverse complement strand
AGCCTGAAGGCTAGGGGAGCCCGAGCCTTAGCCTAGGGGAGCCCTAGCCTAAAGCCTAGGGGTGCCCTAGCCTGAAGGCTAGGGGAGCCCGAGCCTTAGCCTAGGGGAGCCCTAGCCTAAAGCCTAGGGGTGCCCTAGCCTGAAGGCTAGGGGAGCCCGAGCCTTAGCCTAGGGGAGCCCTAGCCTAAAGCCTAGGGGTGCCCTAGCCTGAAGGCTAGGGGAGCCCGAGCCTTAGCCTAGGGGAGCCCTAGCCTAAAGCCTAGGGGTGCCCTAGCCTGAAGGCTAGGGGAGCCCTAGCCTTAGCCTAGGGGAGCCTAAAGCCTAGGGGTGCCCTAGCCTGAAGGCTAGGGGAGCCCTGAGCCTTAGCCTAGGGGAGCCTAAAGCCAGGGGTGCCCTAGCCTGAAGGCTAGGGGAGCCTGAGCCTTAGCCTAGGGGAGCCTAAAGCCTAGGGGTGCACTAGCCTGAAGGCTAGGGGAGCCCGAGCCTTAGCCTAGGGGAGCCTAAAGCCTAGGGGTGCCCTAGGCTGAAGACTAGGGGAACCCGAGCCTTAGCCTAGGGGAGCCCTAGCCTAAAGCCTAGGGGTGCCCTAGCCTGAAGGCTAGGGGAGCCCGAGCCTTAGCCTAGGGGAGCCTAAAGCCTAGGGGTGCCCTAGCCTGAAGGCTAGGAGAGCCCGAGCCTTAGCCTAGGGGAGCCCTAGCCTAAAGCCTAGGGGTGCCCTAGCCTGAAGGCTAGGGGAGCCCGAGCCTTAGCCTAGGGGAGCCTAAAGCCTAGGGGTGCCCTAGCCTGAAGGCTAGGGGAGCCCGAGCCTTAGCCTAGGGGAGCCCTAGCCTAAAGCCTAGGAGTGCCCTAGCCTGAAGGCTAGGGGAGCCCGAGCCTTAGCCTAGGGGAGCCTAAAGCCTAGGGGTGCCCTAGCCTGAAGGCTAGGGGAGCTCGAGCCTTAGCCAAGGGGAGCCCTAGCCTAAAGCCTAGGGGTGCCCTAGCCTGTAGGCTAGGGGAGCCCGAGCCTTAGCCTAGGGGAGGCCTTGCCTAAAGCCTAGGGGTGCCCTAGCCTGAAGGCTAGGGGAGCCCGAGCCTTAGCCTAGGGGAGCCTAAAGCCGAGGAGTGCCCTAGCCTGAAGGCTAGGGGAGCCCGAGACTTATCCTAGGGGAGCCCTAGCCTAAAGCCTAGGGGTGCCCTAGCCTGAAGGCTAGGGGAGCCCGTGCCTTAGCCTACGGGAGCCTAAAGCCTAGGGGTGCCCTAGCCTGAAGGCTAGGGGAGCCCGAGCCTTATCCTAGGGGAGCCCTAGCCTGAAGGCTAGGGGAGCCCAAGCCTTAGCCTAGGGGAGCCTAAAGCCTAGGGGTGCCCTAGCCTGAAATCTAGGGGAGCCCGAGCCTTAGCCTAGGGGAGCCTAAAGCCTAGGGGTGCCCTAACCTGAAGGCTAGGGGAGCTCGAGCCTTAGCCTAGGGGAGCCCTAGTCTAAAGCCTAGGGGTGCCCTAGCCTGAAGGCTAGGGGAGCCCGAGCCTTAGCCTAGGGGAGCCTAAAGCCTAGGGGTGCCCTAGCCTGAAGGCTAGGGGAGCCCGAGCCTTAGCCTAGGGGAGCCCTTGCATAAAGCCTAGGGGTGCCCTAGCCTGAAGGCTAGGGGAGCCGAGCCTTAGCCTAAGGGAGCCTAAAGCCTAGGAGTGCCCTAGCCTGAAGGCTAGGGGAGCCCGAGCCTTAGCCTAGGGGAGCCCTAGCCTAAAGCTTGGGGGTGCCCTAGCCAGAAGGCTAGGGAAGCCCGAGCCTTAGCCTAGGGGAGCCCTAGCCTAAAGCCTAGGGGTGCCCTAACCTGAAGGCTAGGGGAGCCCGAGCCTTAGCCTAGGGGAGCCCTAGCCTAAAGCCTAGGGGTGCCCTAGCCTGAAGGCTAGGGGAGCCGGAGCCTTAGCCTAGGGGAGCCCTAGCCTAAAGCCTAGGGGTGCCCTAGCCTGAAGGATAGGGGAGCCCGAGCCTTAGCCTAGGGGAGCCCTAGCCTAAAGCCTAGGGGTGCCCTAGCCTGAAGGCTAGGGGAGCCCGAGCCTTAGCCTAGGGGAGATCTAGCCTAAAGCCTAGGGGTGCCCTAGCCTGAAGGCTAGGGGAGCCCGAGCCTTAACCTAGGGGTGCCCTAGCCTGAAGACTAGGGGAACCCGAGCCTTAGCCTAGGGGAGCCCTAGCCTAAAGCCTAGGGGTGCCCTAGCCTGAAGGCTAGGGGAGCCCGAGCCTTAGCCTAGGGGAGCCTAAACCTAGGGGTGCCCTAGCCTGAAGGCTAGGGGAGCCCGAGCCTTAGCCTAGGGGAGCCCTAGCCTAAAGCCTAGGGGTGCCCTAGCCTGAAGGCTAGGGGAGCCCAAGCCTTAGCCTAGGGGAGCCCTAGCCTAAAGCCTAGGGGTGCCCTAGCCTGAAGGCTAGGGGAGCCCGAGCCTTAGCCTAGGGGAGCCCTAGCCTAAAGCCTAGGGGTGCCCTAGCCTGAAGGCTAGGGGAGCCCGAGCCTTAGCCTAGGGGAGCCCTAGCCTAAAGCCTAGGGGTGCCCTAGTCTGAAGGCTAGGGGAGCCCGAGGCTTAGCCTAGGGGAGCCTAAAGCCTAGGGGTGCCCTAGCCTGAAGGCTAGGGGAGCCCGAGCCTTAGCCTAGGGGAGCCAAAAGCCTAGGGGTGCCCTAGGCTGAAGGCTAGGGGAGCCCGAGCCTTAGCCTAGGGGAGCCTAAAGCCTAGGGGTGCCCTAGCCTGAAGGCTAGGGTAGCCCGAGCCTTACCCTAGGGGAGCCCTAGCGTAAAGCCTAGGGGTGCCCTAGCCTGAAGGCTAGGGGAGCCCGAGCCTTAGCCTAGGGGAGCCTAAAGCCTAGGGGTGCCCTAGCCTGAAGGCTAGGAGAGCCCGAGCGTTAGCCTAGGTGAGCCCTAGCCTAAAGCCTAGGGGTGCTCTAGCCTGAAGGCTAGGGGAGCCCGAGCCTTAGCCTAGTGGAGCCTAAAGCCTATGGGTGCCCTAGCCTGAAATCTAGGGGAGCCCGAGCCTTAGCCTAGGGGAGCCTAAAGCCTAGGGGTGCCCTAACCTGAAGGCTAGGGGAGCTCGAGCCTTAGCCTAGGGGAGCCCTAGTCTAAAGCCTAGGGGTGCCCTAGCCTGAAGGCTAGGGGAGCCCGAGCCTTAGCCTAGGGGAGCCTAAAGCCTAGGGGTGCCCTAGCCTGAAGGCTAGGGGAGCCCGAGCCTTAGCCTAGGGGAGCCCTTGCATAAAGCCTAGGGGTGCCCTAGCCTGAAGGCTAGGGGAGCCGAGCCTTAGCCTAGGGGAGCCTAAAGCCTAGGAGTGCCCTAGCCTGAAGGCTAGGGGAGCCCGAGCCTTAGCCTAGGGGAGCCCTAGCCTAAAGCTTGGGGGTGCCCTAGCCTGAAGGCTAGGGGAGCCCGAGCCTTAGCCTAGGGGAGCCCTAGCCTAAAGCCTAGGGGTGCCCTAGCCTGAAGGCTAGGGGAGCCCGAGCCTTAGCCTAGGGGAGCCTAAAGCCTAGGGGTGCCCTAGCCTGAAGGCTAGGGGAGCTCGAGCCTTAGCCAAGGGGAGCCCTAGCCTAAAGCCTAGGGGTGCCCTAGCCTGTAGGCTAGGGGAGCCCGAGCCTTAGCCTAGGGGAGGCCTTGCCTAAAGCCTAGGGGTGCCCTAGGCTGAAGGCTAGGGGAGCCCGAGCCTTAGCCTAGGGGAGCCTAATGCCTAGGAGTGCCCTAGCCTGAAGGCTAGGGGAGCCCGAGATTTAGCCTAGGGGAGCCCTAGCATAAAGCCTAGGGGTGCCCTAGCCTGAAGGCTAGGGGAGCCCGTGCCTTAGCCTACGGGAGCCTAAAGCCTAGGGGTGCCCTAGCCTGAAGGCTAGGGGAGCCCGAACCTTAGCCTAGGGGAGCCCTAGCCTAAAGCCTAGGGGTGCCCTAGCCTGAAGGCTAGGGGAGCCCGAGCCTTAGCCTAGGGGAGCCCTAGCCTAAAGCCTAGGGGTGCCCTAGCCTGAAGGCTAGGGGAGCCCGAGCCTTAGCCTAGGGGAGCCCTAGCCTAAAGCCTAGGGGTGCCCTAGCCTGAAGGCTAGGGGAGCCCGAGCCTTAGCCTAGGGGAGCCCTAGCCTAAAGCCTAGGGGTGCCCTAGCCTGAAGGCTAGGGTAGCCCGAGCCTTAGCCTAGGGGAGCCCTAGCCTAAAGCCTAGGTGTGCCCTAGTCTGAAGGCTAGGGGAGCCCGAGGCTTAGCCTAGGGGAGCCTAAAGCCTAGGGGTGCCCTAGCCTGAAGGCTAGGGGAGCCCGAGCCTTAGCCTAGGGGAGCCAAAAGCCTAGGGGTGCCCTAGCCTGAAGGCTAGGGGAGCCCGAGCTTTAGCCTAGGGGAGCCTAAAGCCTAGGGGTGCCCTAGCCTGAAGGCTAGGGGAGCCCGAGCCTTACCCTAGGGGAGCCCTAGCCTAAAGCCTAGGGGTTCCCTAGCCTGAAGGCTAGGGGAGCCCGAGCCTTAGCCTAGGGGAGCCTAAAGCCTAGGGGTGCCCTAGCCTGAAGGCTAGGAGAGCCCGAGCCTTAGCCTAGGTGAGCCCTAGCCTAAAGCCTAGGGGTGCTCTAGCCTGAAGGCTAGGGGAGCCCGAGCCTTAGCCTAGGGGAGCCTAAAGCCTAGGGGTGCCCTAGCCTGAAGGCTAGGGGAGCCCGAGCCTTAGCCTAGGGGAGCCTATAGCCTAGGGGTGCCCTAGCCTGAAGGCTAGGGGAGCCCTAGCCTTAGCCTAGGGGAGCCTAAAGCCTAGGGGTGCCCTAGCCTGAAGGCTAGGGGAGCCCTAGCCTTAGCCTAGGGGAGCCTAAAGCCTAGGGGTGCCCTAGCCTTCAGGCTAGGGGAGCCCTAGCCTTAGCCTAGGGGAGCCCTAGCCTAAAGCCTAGGGGTGCCCTAGCCTGAAGGCTAGGGGAGCCCTAGCCTTAGCTTAGGGGAGCCCTAGCCTAAAGCCTAGGGGTGCCCTAGCCTGAAGGCTAGGGGAGCCCAGCCTTAGCCTTGGGGAGCCCTAGCCTAAAGCCTAGGGGTGCCCTAGCCTGAAGGCTAGGGGAGCCCTAGCCTTAGCCTAGGGGAGCCCTAGCCTAAAGCCTAGGGGTGCCCTAGCCTGAAGGCTAGGGGAGCCCTAGCCTTAGCCTAGGGGAGCCCTAGCCTAAAGCCTAGGGGTGCCCTAGCCTGAAGGCTAGGGGAGCCCGAGCCTTAGCCTAGGGGAGCCCTAGCCTAAAGCCTAGGGGTGCCCTAGCCTGAAGGCTAGGGGAGCCCGAGCCTTAGCCTAGGGGAGCCCTAGCGTAAAGCCTAGGGGTGCCCTAGCCTGAAGGCTAGGGGATCCCGAGCCTTAGCCTAGGGGAGCCCTAGCCTAAAGCCGAGGGGTGCCCTAGCCAGAAGGCTAGGGGAGCCCGAGCCTTAGCCTAGGGGAGCCCTAGCCTAAAGCCTAGGGGTGCCCTAGCCTGAAGGCTAGGGGAGCCCGAGCCTTAGCCTAGGGGAGCCCTAGCCTAAAGCCTAGGGGTGCCCTAGCCTGAAGGCTAGGGGAGCCCGAGCCTTAGCCTAGGGGAGCCCTAGCCTAAAGCCTAGGGGTGCCCTAGCCTGAAGGCTAGGGGAGTCCGAGCCTTAGCCTAGGGGAGCCCTAGCCTAAAGCCTAGGGTTGCCCTAGCCTGAAGGCTAGGGGAGCCCGAGCCTTAGCCTAGGGGAGCCCTAGCCTAAAGCCTAGGGGTGGCCTAGCCTGAAGGCTAGGGGAGCCCGAGCCTTAGCCTAGGGGAGCCCTAGCCTAAAGCCTAGGGGTGCCCTAGCCTGAAGGCTAGGGGAGCCCGAGCCTTAGCCTAGGGGAGCCCTAGCCTAAAGCCTAGGGGTGCCCTAGCCTGAAGGCTAGGGGAGCCCGAGCCTTAGCCTAGGTGAGCCCTAGCTTAAAGCCTAGGGGTGCCCTAGCCTGAAGGATAGGGGAGCCCGAGCCTTAGCCTAGGGGAGCCCTAGCCTAAAGCCTAGGGGTGCCCTAGCCTGAAGGCTAGGGGAGCCCTAGCCTTAGCCTAGGGGAGCCCTAGCCTAAAGCCTAGGGGTGCCCTAGCCTGAAGGCTAGGGGAGCCTTAGCCTTAGCCTAGGGGAGCCTAAAGCCTAGGGGTGCCCTAGCCTGAAGGCTAGGGGAGCCCTAGCCTTAGCCTAGGGGAGCCCTAGCCTAAAGCCTAGGGGTGCCCTAGCCTGAAGGCTAGGGGAGCCCTAGCCTTAGCCTAGGGGAACCTAAAGCCTAGGGGTGCCCTAGCCTGAAGGCTAGGGGAGCGCTAGCCTTAGCCTAGGGGAGCCCTAGGCTAAAGCCTAGGGGTGCCCTAGCCTGAAGGCTAGGGGAGCCCGAGCCTTAGCCTAGGGGAGCCCTAGCCTGAAGCCTAGGGGTGCCCTAGCCTGAAGGCTAGGGGAGCCCTAGCCTTAGCCTAGGGGAGCCCTAGCCTAAAGCCTAGGGGTGCCCTAGCCTGAAGGCTAGGGGAGCCTTAGCCTTAGCCTAGGGGAGCCTAAAGCCTAGGGGTGCCCTAGCCTGAAGGCTAGGGGAGCCCTAGCCTTAGCCTAGGGGAGCCCTAGCCTAAAGCCTAGGGGTGCCCTAGCCTGAAGGCTAGGGGAGCCCTAGCCTTAGCCTAGGGGAACCTAAAGCCTAGGGGTGCCCTAGCCTGAAGGCTAGGGGAGCGCTAGCCTTAGCCTAGGGGAGCCTAAAGCCTAGGGGTGCCCTAGCATGAAGGCTAGGGGAGCCCTAGCCTTAGCCTAGGGGAGCCCTAGCCTAAAGCCTAGGGGTGCCCTAGCCTGAAGGCTAGGGGAGCCCCAGCCTTAGCCTAGGGGAGCCCTAGCCTAAAGCCTAGGGGTGCCCTAGCCTGAAGGCTAGGGGAGCCCTAGCCTTAGCCTAGGGGAGCCCTAGCCTAAAGCCTAGGGGTGCCCTAGCCTGAAAGCTAGGGGAGCCCTAGCCTTAGCCTAGGGGAGCCCTAGCCTAAATCCTAGGGGTGCCCTAGCCTGAAGGGTAGGGGAGCCCGATCTTTAGCCTAGGGGAGCCCTAGCCTAAAGCCTAGGGGTGCCCTAGCCTGAAGGCTAGGGGAGCCCGAGCCTTAGCCTAGGGGAGCCCTAGCTTAAAGCCTAGGGGTGCCCTAGCCTGAAGGCTAGGGGAGCCCGAGCCTTAGCCTAGGGGAGCCCTAGCCTAAAGCCTAGGGGTGCCCTAGCCTGAAGGCTAGGGGAGCCCGAGCCTTAGCCTAGGGGAGCCCTAGCCTAAAGCCTAGGGGTGCCCTAGCCTGAAGGCTAGGGGAGCCCTAGCCTTAGCCTAGGGTAGCCCTATCCTAAAGCCTAGGGGTACCCTAGCCTGAAGGCTAGGGGAGCCCGAGCCTTAGCCTAGGGTAGCCCTAGCCTAAAGCCTAGGGGTGCCCTAGCCTGAAGGCTAGGGGAGCCCGAGCCTTAGCCTAGGGGAGCCCTAGCCTAAAGCCTAGGGGTGCCCTAGCCTGAATGCTAGGGGAGCCCGAACCTTAGCCTAGGGGAGCCTAAAGCCTAGGGGTACCCTAGCCTGAAGGCTAGGGGAGCCCGAGCCTTAGCCTAGGGGAGCCTAAAGCCTAGGGGTGCCCTAGCCTGAAGGCTAGGGGAGCCCGAGCCTTAGCCTAGGGGAGCCTAAAGCCTAGGGGTGCCCTAGCCTGAAGGCTAGGGGAGCCTGAGCCTTAGCCTAGGGGAGCCTAAAGCCTAGGGGTGCCCTAGCCTGAAGACTAGGGGAACCCGAGCCTTAGCCTAGGGGAGCCCTAGCCTAAAGCCTAGGGGTGCCCTAGCCTGAAGGCTAGGGGAGCCCGAGCCTTAGCCTATGGGAGCCTAAAGCCTAGGGGTGCCCTAGCCTGAAGGCTAGGAGAGCCTGAGCCTTAGCCTAGGGGAGCCCTAGCCTAAAGCCTAGGGGTGCCCTAGCCTGAAGGCTAGGGGAGCCCTAGCCTTAGCCTAGGGGAGCCTAAAGCCTAGGGGTGCCCTAGCCTGAAGGCTAGGGGAGCCCGAGCCTTAGCCTAGGGTAGCCCTAGCCTAAAGCCTAGGGGTGCCCTAGCCTGAAGGCTAGGGGACCCCGAGCCTTAGCCTAGGGGAGCCTAAAGCCTAGGGGTGACCTAGCCTGAAGGCTAGGGGAGCTCGAGCCTTAGCCAAGGGGAGCCCTAGCCTAAAGCCTAGGGGTGCCCTAGCCTGAAGGCTAGGGGAGCCCGAGCCTTAGCCTAGGGGAGCCTAAAGCCTAGGGGTGCCCTAGCCTGAAGACTAGGGGAGCCCGAGCCTTAGCCTAGGGGATCCCTTGCCTAAAGCCTAGGGGTGCCCTAGCCTGTAGGCTAGGGGAGCCCGAGCCTTAGCCTAGGGGAGCCCTTGCCTAAAGCCTAGGAGTGCCCTAGCCTGAAGGCTAGGGGAGCCCGAGCCTTAGCCTAGGGGAGCCAAAAGCCTAGGAGTGCCCTAGCCTGAAGGCTAGGGGAGCCCGAGCCTTAGCCTAGGGGAGCCCTAGCCTAAAGCCTAGGGGTGCCCTAGCCTGAAGGCTAGGGGAGCCCGAGCCTTAGCCTAGGGGAGCCTAAAGCCTAGTGGTGCCCTAGCCTGAAGGCTAGGGGAGCCCGAGCCTTAGCCTAGGGGAGCCTAAAGCCTAGGGTTGCCCTAGCCTGAAGGCTAGGGGAGCCCGAGCCTTAGCCTAGGGGAGCCCTAGCCTAAAGCCTAGGGGTGCCCTAGCCTGAAGGCTAGGGGAGCCCGAGCCTTAGCCTAGGGGAGCCTAAAGCCTAGGGGTGCCCTAGCCTGAAGGCTAGGAGAGCCCGATCCTTAGCCTAGGGGAGCCCTAGCCTAAAGCCTAGGGGTGCCCTAGACTGAAGGCTAGGGGAGCCCGAGCCTTAGCCTAGGGGAGCCTAAAGCCTAGGGGTGCCCTAGCCTGAAGGCTAGGGGAGCCTGAGCCTTAGCCTAGGGGAGCCCTAGCCTAAAGCCTAGGGGTGCCCTAGCCTGAAGGCTAGGGGAGCCCGAGCCTTAGCCTAGGGGAGCCTAAAGCCTAGGGGTGCCCTAGCCTGAAGGCTAGGGGAGCCCGAGCCTTAGCCTAGGGGAGCCCTAGCCTAAAGCCTAGTGGTGCCCTAGCCTGAAGGCTAGGGGAGCCCGAGCCTTAGCTTAGGGGAGCCTAAAGCCTAGGGGTGCCCTAGCCTGAAGGCTAGGGGAGCCCGAGCCTTAGCCTAGGGGATACCTAGCCTAAAGCCTAGGGGTGCCCTAGCCTGAAGGCTAGGGGAGCCCGAGCCTTAGCCTAGGGGAGCCTAAAGCCTAGGGGTGCCCTAACCTGAAGGCTAGGGGAGCTCGAGCCTTAGCCTAGGGGAGCCCTAGCCTAAAGCCTAGGGGTGCCCTAGCCTGCAGGCTAGGGGAGCCCGAGCCTTAGCCTAGGGGAGCCTAAAGCCTAGGGGTGCCCTAGCCTGAAGGCTAGGGGATCCCGAGCCTTAGCCTAGGGGAGCCCTTGCCTAAAGCCTAGGGGTGCCCTAGCCTGAAGGCTAGGGGAGTCGAGCCTTAGCCTAGGGGAGCCTAAAGCCTAGGAGTGCCCTAGCCTGAAGGCTAGGGGAGCCCGAGCCTTAGCCTAGGGGAGCCCTAGCCTAAAGCCTAGGGGTGCCCTAGCCTGAAGGCTATGGGAGCCCGAGCCTTAGCCTAGGGGAGCCTAAAGCCTAGGGGTGCCCTAGCCTGACGGCTAGGGGAGCCCGAGCCTTAGCCTAGGGGATCCCTTGCCTAAAGCCTAGGGGTGCCCTAGCCTGTAGGCTAGGGGAGCCCGAGCCTTAGCCTAGCGGAGCCCTTGCCTAAAGCCTAGGGGTGCCCTAGCCTGAAAGCTAGGGGAGCCCGAGCCTTAGCCAAGGGGAGCCCTAGCCTAAAGCCTAGGGGTGCCCTAGCCTGAAGGCTAGGGGAGCCCGAGCCTTAGCCTAGGGGAACCCTAGCCTAAAGCCTAGGGGTGCCCTAGCCTGAAGGCTAGGGGAGCCCGAGCCTTAGCATAGGGGAGCCCTAGCCTAAAGCCTAGGGGTGCCCTAGCCTGAAGGCTAGGGGAGCCCGAGCCTTAGCCTAGGGGAGCCCTAGCCTAAAGCCTAGGGGTGCCCTAGCCTGAAGGCTAGGTGAGCCCGAGCCTTAGCCTAGGGGAGCCCTAGCCTAAAGCCTAGGGGTGCCCTAGCCTGAAGGCTAGGGGAGCCCAGGCCTTAGCCTAGGGGAGCCTAAAGCCTAGGGGTGCCCTAGCCTGAAGACTAGGGGAGCCCGAGCCTTAGCCTAGGGGAGCCTAAAGCCTAGGGGTGCCCTAGCCTGAAGGCTAGGGGAGCCCGAGCCTTAGCCTAGGGGAGCCCTAGCCTAAAGCCTAGGGGTGCCCTAGCCTGAAGGCTAGGGGAGCCTGAGCCTTAGCCTAGGGGAGCCTAAAGCCTAGGGGTGCCCTAGCATGAAGGCTAGGGGAGCCCGAGCCTTAGCCAAGGGGAGCCCTAGCCTAAAGCCTAGGGGTGCACTAGCCTGAAGGCTAGTGGAGCCCGAGCCTTAGCCTAGGGGAGCCTAAAGCCTAGGGGTGCCCTAGCCTGAAGACTAGGGGAACCCGAGCCTTAGCCTAGGGGAGCCCTAGCCTAAAGCCTAGGGGTGCCCTAGCCTGAAGGCTAGGGGAGCCCGAGCCTTAGCCTAGGGCAGCCTAAAGCCTAGGGGTGCCCTAGCCTAAAGGCTAGGAGAGCCCGAGCCTTAGCCTAGGGGAGCCCTAGCCTAAAGCCTAGGGGTGCCCTAGCCTGAAGGCTAGGGGAGCCCGAGCCTTAGCCTAGGGGAGCCTAAAGCCTAGGGGTGCCCTAGCCTGATGGCTAGGGGAGCCCGAGCCTTAGCCTAGGGGAGCCCTAGCCTAAAGCCTAGGGGTGCCCTAGTGAAGGCTAGGGGAGCCTGAGCCTTAGCCTAGGGGAGCCTAAAGCCTAGGGGTGCCCTAGCCTGAAGGCTAGGGGAGCCCGAGCCTTAGCCAAGGGGAGCCCTAGCCTAAAGCCTAGGGGTGCCCTAGCCTGAAGGCAAGGGGAGCCCGAGCCTTAGCCTAGGGGAACCTAAAGCCTAGGGGTGCCTAGCCTGAAGACTAGGGGAGCCCGAGCCTTACCCTAGGGGAGCCCTTGCCTAAAGCCTAGGGGTGCCCTAGCCTGTAGGCAAGGGGAGCCCGAGCCTTAGCCTAGGGGAGCCTAAAGCCTAGGGTTGCCCTAGCCTGAAGGCTAGGGGAGCCTGAGCCTTAGCCTAGGGGAGCCCTTGCCTAAAGCCTAGGGGTGCCCTAGCCTGTAGGCGAGGGGAGCCCGAGCCTTAGCCTAGGGGAGCCCTTGCCTAAAGCCTAGGGGTGCCCTAGCCTGAAGGCTAGGGGAGCCCGAGCCTTAGCCTAGGGGAGCCTAAAGCCTAGGAGTGCCCTAGCCTGAAGGCTAGGGGAGCACGAGCCTTAGCCTAGGGGAGCCCTAGCCTAAAGCCTAGGGGTGCCCTAGCCTGAAGGCTAGGGGAGCCCGAGCCTTAGCCTAGGGGAGCCCTAGCCTAAAGCCTAGGGGTGCCCTAGCCTGAAGGCTAGGGGAGCCCGAGCCTTAGCCTAGGGGTGTCCTAGCCTAAAGCCTAGGCGTGCCCTAGCCTGAAGGCTAGGGGAGCCCGAGCCTTAGCCTAGGGGAGCCCTAGCCTGAAGCCTAGGGGTGCCCTAGCCTGAAGGCTAGGGGAGCCCGAGCCTTAGCCTAGGGGAGCCCTAGCCTAAAGCCTAGGGGTGCCCTAGCCTGAAGGCAAGGGGAGCCCGAGCCTTAGCCTAGGGGAGCCCTAGCCTAAAGCCTAGGGGTGCCCTAGCCTGAAGGCTAGGGGAGCCCGAGCCTTAGCCTAGGGGAGCCCTAGCCTAAAGCCTAGGGGTGCCCTAGCCTGAAGGCTAGGGGAGCCCGAGCCTTAGCCTAGGGGAGCCCTAGCCTAAAGCCTAGGGGTGCCCTAGCCTGAAGGCTAGGGGAGCCCGAGCCTTAGCCTAGGGGAGCCCTAGCCTAAAGCCTAGGGGTGCCCTAGCCTGAAGGCTAGGGGAGCCCGAGCCTTAGCCTAGGGGAGCCCTAGCCTAAAGCCTAGGGGTGCCCTAGCCTGAAGGCTAGGGGAGCCCGAGCCTTAGCCTAGGGGAGCCCTAGCCTAAAGCCTAGGGGTGCCCTAGCCTGAAGGCTAGGGGAGCCCTAGCCTTAGCCTAGGGGAACCTAAAGCCTAGGGGTGCCCTAGCCTGAAGGCTAGGGGAGCCCTGAGTCTTAGCCTAGGGGAGCCTAAAGCCAGGGGTGCCCTAGCCTGAAGGCTAGGGGAGTCTGAGCCTTAGCCTAGGGGAGCCTAAAGCCTAGGGGTGCACTAGCCTGAAGGCTAGGGGAGCCCGAGCCTTAGCCTAGGGGAGCCTAAAGCCTAGGGGTGCCCTAGCCTGAAGACTAGGGGAACCCGAGCCTTAGCCTAGGGGAGCCCTAGCTTAAAGCCTAGGGGTGCCCTAGCCTGAAGGCTAGGGGAGCCCGAGCCTTAGCCTAGGGGAGCCTAAAGCCTAGGGGTGCCCTAGCCTGAAGGCTAGGGGAGCCCGAGCCTTAGCCTAGGGGAGCCCTAGCCTAAAGCCTAGGGGTGCCCTAGCCTGAAGGATAGGGGAGCCCGAGCCTTAAACTAGGGGAGCCTAAAGCCTAGGAGTGCCCTAGCCTGAAGGCTAGGGGAGCATGAGCCTTAGCCTAGGGGAGCCCTAGCCTAAAGCCTAGGGGTGCCCTAGCCTGAAGGCTAGGGGAGCCCGAGCCTTAGCCTAGGGGAGCCCTAGCCTAAAGCCTAGGGGTGCCCTAGCCTGAAGTCTAGGGGAGCCCGAGCCTTAGCCTAGGGGAGTCCTAGCCTAAAGCCTAGGCGTGCCCTAGCCTGAAGGCTAGGGGAGCCCGAGCCTTAGCCTAGGGGAGCCCTAGCCTAAAGCCTAGGGGTGCCCTAGCCTGAAGGCTAGGGGAGCCCGAGCCTTAGCCTAGGGGAGCCCTAGCCTAAAGCCTAGGGGTGCCCTAGCCTGAAGGCAAGGGGAGCCCGAGCCTTAGCCTAGGGGAGCCCTAGCCTAAAGCCTAGGGGTGCCCTAGCCTGAAGGCTAGGGGAGCCCGAGCCTTAGCCTAGGGGAGCCCTAGCCTAAAGCCTAGGGGTGCCCTAGCCTGAAGGCTAGGGGAGCCCGAGCCTTAGCCTAGGGGAGCCCTAGCCTAAAGCCTAGGGGTGCCCTAGCCTGAAGGCTAGGGGAGCCCGAGCCTTAGCCTAGGGGAGCCCTAGCCTAAAGCCTAGGGGTGCCCTAGCCTGAAGGCTAGGGGAGCCCGAGCCTTAGCCTAGGGGAGCCCTAGCCTAAAGCCTAGGGGTGCCCTAGCCTGAAGGCTAGGGGAGCCCGAGCCTTAGCCTAGGGGAGCCCTAGCCTAAAGCCTAGGGGTGCCCTAGCCTGAAGGCTAGGGGAGCCCTAGCCTTAGCCTAGGGGAGCCTAAAGCCTAGGGGTGCCCTAGCCTGAAGGCTAGGGGAGCCCTGAGCCTTAGCCTAGGGGAGCCTAAAGCCAGGGGTGCCCTAGCCTGAAGGCTAGGGGAGCCTGAGCCTTAGCCTAGGGGAGCCTAAAGCCTAGGGGTGCACTAGCCTGAAGGCTAGGGGAGCACGAGCCTTAGCCTAGGGGAGCCTAAAGCCTAGGGGTGCCCTAGGCTGAAGACTAGGGGAACCCGAGCCTTAGCCTAGGGGAGCCCTAGCCTAAAGCCTAGGGGTGCCCTAGCCTGAAGGCTAGGGGAGCCCGAGCCTTAGCCTAGGGGAGCCTAAAGCCTAGGGGTGCCCTAGCCTGAAGGCTAGGAGAGCCCGAGCCTTAGCCTAGGGGAGCCCTAGCCTAAAGCCTAGGGGTGCCCTAGCCTGAAGGCTAGGGGAGCCCGAGCCTTAGCCTAGGGGAGCCTAAAGCCTAGGGGTGCCCTAGCCTGAAGGCTAGGGGAGCCCGAGCCTTAGCCTAGGGGAGCCCTAGCCTAAAGCCTAGGGGTGCCCTAGCCTGAAGGCTAGGGGAGCCCGAGCCTTAGCCTAGGGGAGCCTAAAGCCTAGGGGTGCCCTAGCCTGAAGGCTAGGGGAGCTCGAGCCTTAGCCAAGGGGAGCCCTAGCCTAAAGCCTAGGGGTGCCCTAGCCTGTAGGCTAGGGGAGCCCGAGCCTTAGCCTAGGGGAGGCCTTGCCTAAAGCCTAGGGGTGCCCTAGCCTGAAGGCTAGGGGAGCCCGAGCCTTAGCCTAGGGGAGCCTAAAGCCGAGGAGTGCCCTAGCCTGAAGGCTAGGGGAGCCCGAGACTTATCCTAGGGGAGCCCTAGCCTAAAGCCTAGGGGTGCCCTAGCCTGAAGGCTAGGGGAGCCCGTGCCTTAGCCTACGGGAGCCTAAAGCCTAGGGGTGCCCTAGCCTGAAGGCTAGGGGAGCCCGAGCCTTATCCTAGGGGAGCCCTAGCCTGAAGGCTAGGGGAGCCCAAGCCTTAGCCTAGGGGAGCCTAAAGCCTAGGGGTGCCCTAGCCTGAAATCTAGGGGAGCCCGAGCCTTAGCCTAGGGGAGCCTAAAGCCTAGGGGTGCCCTAACCTGAAGGCTAGGGGAGCTCGAGCCTTAGCCTAGGGGAGCCCTAGTCTAAAGCCTAGGGGTGCCCTAGCCTGAAGGCTAGGGGAGCCCGAGCCTTAGCCTAGGGGAGCCTAAAGCCTAGGGGTGCCCTAGCCTGAAGGCTAGGGGAGCCCGAGCCTTAGCCTAGGGGAGCCCTTGCATAAAGCCTAGGGGTGCCCTAGCCTGAAGGCTAGGGGAGCCGAGCCTTAGCCTAAGGGAGCCTAAAGCCTAGGAGTGCCCTAGCCTGAAGGCTAGGGGAGCCCGAGCCTTAGCCTAGGGGAGCCCTAGCCTAAAGCTTGGGGGTGCCCTAGCCAGAAGGCTAGGGAAGCCCGAGCCTTAGCCTAGGGGAGCCCTAGCCTAAAGCCTAGGGGTGCCCTAACCTGAAGGCTAGGGGAGCCCGAGCCTTAGCCTAGGGGAGCCCTAGCCTAAAGCCTAGGGGTGCCCTAGCCTGAAGGCTAGGGGAGCCGGAGCCTTAGCCTAGGGGAGCCCTAGCCTAAAGCCTAGGGGTGCCCTAGCCTGAAGGATAGGGGAGCCCGAGCCTTAGCCTAGGGGAGCCCTAGCCTAAAGCCTAGGGGTGCCCTAGCCTGAAGGCTAGGGGAGCCCGAGCCTTAGCCTAGGGGAGATCTAGCCTAAAGCCTAGGGGTGCCCTAGCCTGAAGGCTAGGGGAGCCCGAGCCTTAACCTAGGGGTGCCCTAGCCTGAAGACTAGGGGAACCCGAGCCTTAGCCTAGGGGAGCCCTAGCCTAAAGCCTAGGGGTGCCCTAGCCTGAAGGCTAGGGGAGCCCGAGCCTTAGCCTAGGGGAGCCTAAACCTAGAGGTGCCCTAGCCTGAAGGCTAGGGGAGCCCGAGCCTTAGCCTAGGGGAGCCCTAGCCTAAAGCCTAGGGGTGCCCTAGCCTGAAGGCTAGGGGAGCCCAAGCCTTAGCCTAGGGGAGCCCTAGCCTAAAGCCTAGGGGTGCCCTAGCCTGAAGGCTAGGGGAGCCCGAGCCTTAGCCTAGGGGAGCCCTAGCCTAAAGCCTAGGGGTGCCCTAGCCTGAAGGCTAGGGGAGCCCGAGCCTTAGCCTAGGGGAGCCCTAGCCTAAAGCCTAGGGGTGCCCTAGTCTGAAGGCTAGGGGAGCCCGAGGCTTAGCCTAGGGGAGCCTAAAGCCTAGGGGTGCCCTAGCCTGAAGGCTAGGGGAGCCCGAGCCTTAGCCTAGGGGAGCCAAAAGCCTAGGGGTGCCCTAGGCTGAAGGCTAGGGGAGCCCGAGCCTTAGCCTAGGGGAGCCTAAAGCCTAGGGGTGCCCTAGCCTGAAGGCTAGGGTAGCCCGAGCCTTACCCTAGGGGAGCCCTAGCGTAAAGCCTAGGGGTGCCCTAGCCTGAAGGCTAGGGGAGCCCGAGCCTTAGCCTAGGGGAGCCTAAAGCCTAGGGGTGCCCTAGCCTGAAGGCTAGGAGAGCCCGAGCGTTAGCCTAGGTGAGCCCTAGCCTAAAGCCTAGGGGTGCTCTAGCCTGAAGGCTAGGGGAGCCCGAGCCTTAGCCTAGGGGAGCCTAAAGCCTAGGGGTGCCCTAGCCTGAAATCTAGGGGAGCCCGAGCCTTAGCCTAGGGGAGCCTAAAGCCTAGGGGTGCCCTAACCTGAAGGCTAGGGGAGCTCGAGCCTTAGCCTAGGGGAGCCCTAGTCTAAAGCCTAGGGGTGCCCTAGCCTGAAGGCTAGGGGAGCCCGAGCCTTAGCCTAGGGGAGCCTAAAGCCTAGGGGTGCCCTAGCCTGAAGGCTAGGGGAGCCCGAGCCTTAGCCTAGGGGAGCCCTTGCATAAAGCCTAGGGGTGCCCTAGCCTGAAGGGTAGGGGAGCCGAGCCTTAGCCTAGGGGAGCCTAAAGCCTAGGAGTGCCCTAGCCTGAAGGCTAGGGGAGCCCGAGCCTTAGCCTAGGGGAGCCCTAGCCTAAAGCTTGGGGGTGCCCTAGCCAGAAGGCTAGGGAAGCCCGAGCCTTAGCCTAGGGGAGCCCTAGCCTAAAGCCTAGGGGTGCCCTAACCTGAAGGCTAGGGGAGCCCGAGCCTTAGCCTAGGGGAGCCCTAGCCTAAAGCCTAGGGGTGCCCTAGCCTGAAGGCTAGGGGAGCCCGAGCCTTAGCCTAGGGGAGCCCTAGCCTGAAGCCTAGGGGTGCCCTAGCCTGAAGGCTAGGGGAGCCCGAGCCTTAGCCTAGGGGAGCCCTAGCCTAAAGCCTAGGGGTGCCCTAGCCTGAAGGCTAGGGGAGCCCGAGCCTTAGCCTAGGGGAGCCCTAGCCTAAAGCCTAGGGGTGCCCTAGCCTGAAGGCTAGGGGAGCCCGAGCCTTAACCTAGGGGTGCCCTAGCCTGAAGACTAGGGGAACCCGAGCCTTAGCCTAGGGGAGCCCTAGCCTAAAGCCTAGGGGTGCCCTAGCCTGAAGGCTAGGGGAGCCCGAGCCTTAGCCTAGGGGAGCCTAAACCTAGGGGTGCCCTAGCCTGAAGGCTAGGGGAGCCCGAGCCTTAGCCTAGGGGAGCCCTAGCCTAAAGCCTAGGGGTGCCCTAGCCTGAAGGCTAGGGGAGCCCGAGCCTTAGCCTAGGGGAGCCTAAAGCCTAGGGGTGCCCTAGCCTGAAGGCTAGGGGAGCTCGAGCCTTAGCCAAGGGGAGCCCTAGCCTAAAGCCTAGGGGTGCCCTAGCCTGTAGGCTAGGGGAGCCCGAGCCTTAGCCTAGGGGAGGCCTTGCCTAAAGCCTAGGGGTGCCCTAGGCTGAAGGCTAGGGGAGCCCGAGCCTTAGCCTAGGGGAGCCTAATGCCTAGGAGTGCCCTAGCCTGAAGGCTAGGGGAGCCCGAGATTTAGCCTAGGGGAGCCCTAGCATAAAGCCTAGGGGTGCCCTAGCCTGAAGGCTAGGGGAGCCCGTGCCTTAGCCTACGGGAGCCTAAAGCCTAGGGGTGCCCTAGCCTGAAGGCTAGGGGAGCCCGAACCTTAGCCTAGGGGAGCCCTAGCCTAAAGCCTAGGGGTGCCCTAGCCTGAAGGCTAGGGGAGCCCGAGCCTTAGCCTAGGGGAGCCCTAGCCTAAAGCCTAGGGGTGCCCTAGCCTGAAGGCTAGGGGAGCCCGAGCCTTAGCCTAGGGGAGCCCTAGCCTAAAGCCTAGGGGTGCCCTAGCCTGAAGGCTAGGGGAGCCCGAGCTTAGCCTAGGGGAGCCCTAGCCTAAAGCCTAGGGGTGCCCTAGCCTGAAGGCTAGGGGAGCCCGAGCCTTAGCCTAGGGGAGCCCTAGCCTAAAGCCTATGTGTGCCCTAGTCTGAAGGCTAGGGGAGCCCGAGGCTTAGCCTAGGGGAGCCTAAAGCCTAGGGGTGCCCTAGCCTGAAGGCTAGGGGAGCCCGAGCCTTAGCCTAGGGGAGCCAAAAGCCTAGGGGTGCCCTAGCCTGAAGGCTAGGGGAGCCCGAGCTTTAGCCTAGGGGAGCCTAAAGCCTAGGGGTGCCCTAGCCTGAAGGCTAGGGGAGCCCGAGCCTTACCCTAGGGGAGCCCTAGCCTAAAGCCTAGGGGTTCCCTAGCCTGAAGGCTAGGGGAGCCCGAGCCTTAGCCTAGGGGAGCCTAAAGCCTAGGGGTGCCCTAGCCTGAAGGCTAGGAGAGCCCGAGCCTTAGCCTAGGTGAGCCCTAGCCTAAAGCCTAGGGGTGCTCTAGCCTGAAGGCTAGGGGAGCCCGAGCCTTAGCCTAGGGGAGCCTAAAGCCTAGGGGTGCCCTAGCCTGAAGGCTAGGGGAGCCCGAGCCTTAGCCTAGGGGAGCCTAAAGCCTAGGGGTGCCCTAACCTGAAGGCTAGGGGAGCTCGAGGCTTAGCCTAGGGGAGCCCTAGTCTAAAGCCTAGGGGTGCCCTAGCCTGAAGGCTAGGGGAGCCCGAGCCTTAGCCTAGGGGAGCCTAAAGCCTAGGGGTGCCCTAGCCTGAAGGCTAGGGGAGCCCGAGCCTTAGCCTAGGGGAGCCCTAGCCTAAAGCCTAGGGGTGCCCTAGCCTGAAGGCTAGGGGAGCCCGAGCCTTAGCCTAGGGGAGCCCTAGCCTAAAGCCTAGGGGTGCCCTAGCCTGAAGGCTAGGGGAGCCCGAGCCTTAGCCTAGGGGAGCCCTAGCCTAAAGCCTAGGGGTGCCCTAGCCTGAAGGCTAGGGGAGCCCGAGCCTTAGCCTAGGGGAGCCCTAGCCTAAAGCCTAGGGGTGCCTTAGCCTGAAGGCTAGGGGAGCCCGAGCCTTAGCCTAGGGGAGCCCTAGCCTAAAGCCTAGGGGTGCCCTAGCCTGAAGGCTAGGGGAGCCCGAGCCTTAGCCTAGGGGAGCCCTAGCCTAAAGCCTAGGGGTGCCCTAGCCTGAAGGCTAGGGGAGCCCTAGCCTTAGCCTAGGGGA
This sequence comes from Tenrec ecaudatus, assembly GCF_050624435.1. Taxonomy (NCBI): domain Eukaryota; kingdom Metazoa; phylum Chordata; class Mammalia; order Afrosoricida; family Tenrecidae; genus Tenrec; species Tenrec ecaudatus. The sequence goes on along the minus strand of NW_027459376.1, from coordinate 368,729 downwards.
GCCTAAAGCCTAGGGGTGCCCTAGCCTGAAGGTTAGGGCAGCCCGAGCCTTAGCCTAGGGGAGCCTAAAGCCTAGGGGTGCCCTAGCCTGAAGGCTAGGGGAGCCCGAGTCTTAGCCTAGGGGAGCCTAAAGCCTAGGGGTGCCCTAGCCTGAAGGCTAGGGGAGCCCGAGCCTTAGCCTAGGGGAGCCTAAAGCCTAGGGGTGCCCTAGCCTGAAGACTAGGGGAACCCGAGCCTTAGCCTAGGGGAGCCCTAGCCTAAAGCCTAGGGGTGCCCTAGCCTGAAGGCTAGGGGAGCCCAGCCTTAGCCTAGGGGAGTCTAAAGCCTAGGGGTGCCCTAGCCTGAAGGCTAGGAGAGCCCGAGCCTTAGCCTAGGGGAGCCCTAGCCTAAAGCCTAGGGGTGCCCTAGCCTGAAGGCTAGGGGAGCCCGAGCCTTAGCCTAGGGGAGCCTAAAGCCTAGGGGTGCCCTAGCCTGAAGGCTAGGGGAGCCCGAGCCTTAGCCTACGGGAACCCTAGCCTAAAGCCTAGGGGTGCCGTAGCCTGAAGGCTAGGGGAGCCCGAGCCTTAGCCTAGGGGAGCCTAAAGCCTAGGGGTGCCCTAGCCTGAAGGCTAGGGGAGCTCGAGCCTTAGCCAAGGGGAGCCCTAGCCTAAAGCCTAGGGGTGCCCTAGCCTGAAGGCTAGGGGAGCCCGAGCCTCAGCCTAGGGGAACCTAAAGCCTAGGGGTGCCCTAGCCTGAAGACTAGGGGAGCCCGAGCCTTAGCCTAGGGGATCCCTTGCCTAAAGCCTAGGGGTGCCCTAGCCTGTAGGCTTGGGGAGCCCGAGCCTTAGCCTAGGGGAGCCCTTGCCTAAAGCCTAGGGGTGCCCTAGCCTGAAGGCTAGGGGAGCCCGAGCCTTAGCGTAGGGGAGCCCTAGCCTAAAGCCTAGGGGTGCCCTAGCCTGAAGGCTAGGGGAGCCCGAGCCTTAGCCTAGGGGAGCCCTTGCCTAAAGCCTAGGGGTGCCCTAGCCTGAAGGCTAGGGGAGCCCGAGCCTTAAACTAGGGGAGCCTAAAGCCTAGGAGTGCCCTAGCCTGAAGGCTAGGGGAGCACGAGCCTTAGCCTAGGGGAGCCCTAGCCTAAAGCCTAGGGGTGCCCTAGCCTGAAGGCTAGGGGAGCCCGAGCCTTAGCCTAGGGGAGCCCTAGCCTAAAGCCTAGGGGTGCCCTAGCCTGAAGGCTAGGGGTGCCCGAGCCTTAGCCTAGGGGAGTCCTAGCCTAAAGCCTAGGCGTGCCCTAGCCTGAAGGCTAGGGGAGCCCGAGCCTTAGCCTAGGGGAGCCCTAGCCTAAAGCCTAGGGGTGCCCTAGCCTGAAGGCTAGGGGAGCCCGAGCCTTAGCCTAGGGGAGCCCTAGCCTAAAGCCTAGGGGTGCCCTAGCCTGAAGGCAAGGGGAGCCCGAGCCTTATCCTAGGGGAGCCCTAGCCTAAAGCCTAGGGGTGCCCTAGCCTGAAGGCTAGGGGAGCCCGAGCCTTAGCCTAGGGGAGCCCTAGCCTAAAGCCTAGGGGTGCCCTAGCCTGAAGGCTAGGGGAGCCCGAGCCTTAGCCTAGGGGAGCCCTAGCCTAAAGCCTAGGGGTGCCCTAGCCTGAAGGCTAGGGGAGCCCGAGCCTTAGCCTAGGGGAGCCCTAGCCTAAAGCCTAGGGGTGCCCTAGCCTGAAGGCTAGGGGAGCCCGAGCCTTAGCCTAGGGGAGCCCTAGCCTAAAGCCTAGGGGTGCCCTAGCCTGAAGGCTAGGGGAGCCCGAGCCTTAGCCTAGGGGAGCCCTAGCCTAAAGCCTAGGGGTGCCCTAGCCTGAAGGCTAGGGGAGCCCTAGCCTTAGCCTAGGGGAGCCTAAAGCCTAGGTGTGCCCTAGCCTGAAGGCTAGGGGAGCCCTGAGCCTTAGCCTAGGGGAGCCCTAGCCTAAAGCCTTGGGGTGCCTTAGCCTGAAGGCTAGGGGAGCCCTAGCCTTAGCCTAGGGGAGCCTAAAGCCTAAGGGTGCCCTAGCCTGAAGGCTAGGGGAGCCCTAGCCTAAAGCCTAGGGGTGCCCTAGCCTGAAGGCTAGGGGAGCCCGAGCCTTAGCCTAGGGGAGCCCAAGCCTAAAGCCTAGGGGTGCCCTATCCTGAAGGCTAGGGGAGCCCGAGCCTTAGCCTAGGGGAGCCTAAAGCCTAGGGGTGCCCTAGCCTGAAGGATAGGGGAGCCCGAGCCTTAGCCTAGGGGAGCCCTAGCCTAAAGCCTAGGGGTGCCCTAGCCTGAAGGTTAGGGGAGCCCGAGCCTTAGCCTAGGGGAGCCTAAAGCCTAGGGGTGCCCTAGCCTGAAGGCTAGGGGAGCCCGAGCCTTAGCCAAGGGGAGCCCTAGCCTAAAGCCTAGGGGTGCCCTAGCCTGAAGGCTAGGGGAGCCCGAGCCTTAGCCTAGGGGAGCCTAAAGCCTAGGGGTGCCCTAGCCTGAAGGCTAGGGGAGCCCGAGCCTTAGCCTAGGGGAGCCCTAGCCTGAAGCCTAGGGGTGCCCTAGCCTGAAGGCTAGGGGAGCCCTAGCCTTAGCCTAGGGTAGCCTAAAGCCTAGGGGTGCCCTAGCATGAAGGCTAGGGGAGCCCTAGCCTTGGCCTAGGGGAGCCCTAGCCTAAAGCCTAGGGGTGCCCTAGCCTGAATGCTAGGGGAGCCCTAGCCTTAGCCTAGGGGAACCTAAAGCCTAGGGGTGCCCTAGCCTGAAGGCTAGGGGAGCCCTAGCCTTAGCCTAGGGGAGCCCTAGCCTAAAGCCTAGGGGTGCCCTAGCCTGAAGGCTAGGGGAGCCCTAGCCTTAGCCTAGGGGAGCCTAAAGCCTAGGGGTGCCCTAGCCTGAAGGCAAGGGGAGCCCTAGCCTTAGCCTAGGGGAGCCCTAGACTAAAGCCTAGGGTTGCACTAGCCTGAAGGCTAAGGTAGCCCTAGCCTTAGCCTAGGGGAGCCCTAGCCTAAAGGCTAGGGGTGCCCTAGCTGAAGGCTAGGGGAGCCCTAGCCTTAGCCTAGGGGAGCCCTAGCCTAAAGCCTAGGGGTGCCCTAGCCTGAAGGCTAGGGGAGCCCTAGCCTTAGCCTAGGGGAGCCTAAAGCCTAGGGGTACCCTAGCCTTAAGGCTAGGGGAGCCCTAGCCTTAGCCTAGGGGAGCCCTAGCCTAAAGCCTTGGGGTGCCCTAGCCTGAAGGCTAGGGGAGCCCTAGCCTTAGCCTAGGGGAGCCTAAAGCCTAGGGGTGCCCTAGCCTGAAGGCTAGGGTAGCCCTAGCCTTAGCCTAGGGGAGCCCTAGCCTAAAGCCTATGGGTGCCCTAGCCTGAAGGCTAGGGGAGCCCTAGCCTTAGCCTAGGGGAGCCTAAAGCCTAGGGGTGCCCTAACCTGAAGGCTAGGGAGCCCTAGCCTTAGCCTAGGGAGCCCTAGCCTAAAGCCTAGGGGTGCCCTAGCCTGAAGGCTAGGGGAGCCCTAGCCTTAGCCTAGGGGAGCCTAAAGCCTAGGGGTGCCCTAGCCTGAAGGCTAGGGGAGCCCTAGCCTTAGCCTAGGGGAGCCCTAGCCTAAAGCCTAGGGGTGCCCTAGCCTGAAGGCTAGGGGTCCCCTAGCCTTAGCCTAGGGGAGCCCTAGCCTAAAGCCTAGGGGTGCCCTAGCCTGAAGGCTAGGGGAGCCCTAGCCTTAGCCTAGGGGAGCCTAAAGCCTAGGGGTGCGCTAGCCTGAAGGCTAGGGGAGCCCTAGCCTTAGCCTAGGGGAGCCCTAGCCTAAAGCCTAGGGGTGACCTAGCCTGAAGGCTAGGGGAGCCCTAGCCTTAGCCTAGGGGAGCCTAAAGCCTAGGGGTGCCCTAGCCTGAAGGCTAGGGGAGCCCTAGCCTTAGCCTAGGGGAGCCCTAGCTTAAAGCCTAGGGGTTCCCTAGCCTGAAGGCTAGGGGAGCCCTAGCCTTAGCCTAGGGGAGCCTAAAGCCTAGGGGTGCCCTAGCCTTAAGGCTAGGGGAGCCCTAGCCTTAGCCTAGGGGAGCCTAAAGCCTAGGGGTGCCCTAGCCTGAAGGCTAGGGGAGCCCTAGCCTTAGCCTAGGGGAGCCTAAAGCCTAGGGGTGCCCTAGCCTGAAGGCTAGGGGAGCCCTAGCCTTAGCCTAGGGGAGCCCTAGCCTAAAGCCTATGGGTGCCCTAGCCTGAAGGCTAGGGGAGCCCTAGCCTTAGCCTAGGGGAGCCTAAAGCCTAGGGGTGCCCTAACCTGAAGGCTAGGGGAGCCCTAGCCTTAGCCTAGGGGAGCCCTAGCCTAAAGCCTAGGGGTGCCCTAGCCTGAAGGCTAGGGGAGCCCTAGCCTTAGCCTAGGGGAGCCTAAAGCCTAGGGGTGCCCTAGCCTGAAGGCTAGGGGAGACCTAGCCTTAGCCTAGGGGAGCCCTAGCCTAAAGCCTAGGGGTGCCCTAGCCTGAAGGCTAGGGGAGCCCTAGCCTTAGCCTAGGGGAGCCTAAAGCCTAGGGGTGCGCTAGCCTGAAGGCTAGGGGAGCCCTAGCCTTAGCCTAGGGGAGCCCTAGCCTAAAGCCTAGGGGTGACCTAGCCTGAAGGCTAGGGGAGCACTAGCCTTAGCCTAGGGGAGCCTAAAGCCTAGGGGTGCCCTAGCCTGAAGGCTAGGGGAGCCCTAGCCTTAGCCTAGGGGAGCCCTAGCCTAAACCTAGGGGTTCCCTAGCCTGAAGGCTAGGGGAGCCCTAGCCTTAGCCTAGGGGAGCCTAAAGCCTAGGGGTGCCCTAGCCTTAAGGCTAGGGGAGCCCTAGCCTTAGCCTAGGGGGCCCTAGCCTAAAGCCTAGGGGTGCCCTAGCCTGAAGGCTAGGGGAGCCCTAGCCTTAGCCTAGGGGAGCCTAAAGCCTAGGGGTGCCCAAGCCTTAAGGCTAGGGGAGCCCTAGCCTTAGCCTAGGGGAGCCCTAGCCTAAAGCCTAGGGGTGCCCTAGCCTGAAGGCTAGGGGAGCCCTAGCCTTAGCCTAGGGGAGCCCTAGCCTAAAGCCTAGGGGTGCCCTAGCCTGAAGGCTAGGGGAGCCCTAGCCTTAGCCTAGGGGAGCCCTAGCCTAAAGCCTAGGGGTGCCCTAGCCTGAAGGCTAGGGGAGCCCTAGCCTTAGCCTAGGGGAGCCCTAGCCTAAAGCCTAGGGGTGCCCTAGCCTGAAGGCTAGGGGAGCCCTAGCCTTAGCCTAGGGGAGCCCTAGCCTAAAGCCTAGGGGTGCCCTACCCTGAAGGCTAGGGGAGCCCTAGCCTTAGCCTAGGGGAGCCTAAAGCCTAGGGGTGCCCTAGCCTGAAGGCTAGGGGAGCCCTAGCCTTAGCCTAGGGGAGCCTAAAGCCTAGGGGTGCCCTAGCCTGAAGGCTAGGGGAGCCCTAGCCTTAGCCTAGGGGAGCCCTAGCCTAAAGCCTAGGGGTGCCCTAGCCTGAAGGCTAGGGGAGCCCTAGCCTTAGCCTAGGGGAGCCTAAAGCCTAGGGGTGCCCTAGCCTGAAGGCTAGGGGAGCCCTAGCCTTAGCCTAGGGGAGCCTAAAGCCTAGGGGTGCCCTAGCCTGAAGGCTAGGGGAGCCCTAGCCTTAGCCTAGGGGAGCCCTAGCCTAAAGCCTAGGGGTGCCCTAGCCTGAAGGCTAGGGGAGCCCTAGCCTTAACCTAGGGGAGCCTAAATCCTAGGGGTGCCCTAGCCTGAAGGCTAGGGGAGCCCGAGCCTTAGCCTAGGGGAGCCCTAGCCTAAAGCCTAGGGGTGCCCTAGCCTGAAGGTTAGGGGAGCCCGAGCCTTAGCCTAGGGGAGCCTAAAGCCTAGGGGTGCCCTAGCCTGAAGGCTAGGGGAGCCCTAGCCTTAGCCAAGGGGAGCCCTAGCCTAAAGCCTAGGGGTGCCCTAGCCTGAAGGCTAGGGGAGCCCGAGCCTTAGCCTAGGAGAGCCTAAAGCCTAGGGGTGCCCTAGCCTGAAGGCTAGGGGAGCCCTAGCCTTAGCCTAGGGGAGCCCTAGCCTAAAGCCTAGGGGTGCCCTAGCCTGAAGGCTAGGGGAGCCCTAGCCTTAGCCTAGGGGAGCCTAAAGCCTAGGGGTGCCCTAGCCTGAAGGCTAGGGGAGCCCTAGCCTTACCCTAGGGGAGCCCTAGCCTAAAGCCTAGGGGTGCCCTAGCCTGAAGGCTAGGGGAGCCCTAGCCTTAGCCTAGGGGAGCCTAAAGCCTAGGGGTGCACTAGCCTGAAGGCTAGGGGAGCCCTAGCCTTAGCCTAGGGGTGCCCTAGCCTAAAGCCTAGGGGTGCCCTAGCCTTAGCCTAGGGGAGCCTAAAGCCTAGGGGTGCCCTAGCATGAAGGCTAGGGGAGCCCTAGCCTTAGCCTAGGGGAGCCCTAGCCTAAAGCCTAGGGCTGCCCTAGCCTGAAGGCTAGGGGAGCCCTAGCCTTAGCCTAGGGGAGCCTAAAGCCTAGGGGTGCCCTAGCATGAAGGCTAGGGGAGCCCTAGCCTTGGCCTAGGGGAGGCCTAGCCTAAAACCTAGGGGTGCCCTAGCCTGAAGGCTAGGGGAGCCCTAGCCTTAGCCTAGGGGAGCCTAAAGCCTAGGGGTGCCCTAGCCTGAAGGCTAGGGGAGCCCTAGCCTTAGCCTAGGGGAGCCCTAGCCTAAAGCCTAGGGGTGCCCTAGCCTGAAGGCTAGGGGAGCCCTAGCCTTAGCCTAGGGGAGCCTAAAGCCTAGGGGTGCCCTAGCCTGAAGGCAAGATGAGCCCTAGCCTTAGCCTAGGGGAGCCCTAGCCTGAAGGCAAGGGGAGCCCTAGCCTTAGCCTAGGGGAGCCCTAGCCTAAAGCCTAGGGGTGCCCTAGCCTGAAGGCTAGGGGAGCCCTAGCCTTAGCCTAGGGGAGCCCTAGCCTAAAGCCTAGGGCTGCCCTAGCCTGAAGGCTAGGGGAGCCCTAGCCTTAGCCTAGGGGAGCCCTAGCCTAAAGTCTAGGGGTGCCCTAGCCTGAAGGCTAGAGGAGCCCTAGCCTTAGCCTAGGGGAGCCTAAAGCCTAGGGGTACCCTAGCCTTAAGGCTAGGGGAGCCCTAGCCTTAGCCTAGGGGAGCCCTAGCCTAAAGCCTAGGGGTGCCCTAGCCTGAAGGCTAGGGGAGCCCTAGCCTTAGCCTAGGGGAGCCTAAAGCCTAGGGGTGCCCTAGCCTGAAGGCTAGGGGAGCCCTAGCCTTAGCCTAGGGGAGCCCTAGCCTAAAGCCTATGGGTGCCCTAGCCTGAAGGCTAGGGGAGCCCTAGCCTTAGCCTAGGGGAACCTAAAGCCTAGGGGTGCCCTAGCCTGAAGGCTAGGGGAGCCCTAGCCTTAGCCTAGGGGAGCCCTAGCCTAAAGCCTAGGGGTGCCCTAGCCTGAAGGCTAGGGGAGCCGTAGCCTTAGCCTAGGGGAGCCTAAAGCCTAGGGATATCCTAGCCTGAAGGCTAGGGGAGCCCTAGCCTTAGCCTAGGGGAGCCCTAGCCTGAAGCCTAGGGGTGCCCTAGCCTGAAGGCTAGGGGAGCCCTAGCCTTAGCCTAGGGGAGCCTAAAGCCTAGGGGTGCGCTAGCCTGTAGGCTAGGGGAGCCCTAGCCTTAGCCTAGGGGAGCCCTAGCCTAAAGCCTAGGGGTGCCCTAGCCTGAAGGCTAGGGGAGCCCTAGCCTTAGCCTAGGGGAGCCTAAAGCCTAGGGGTGCCCTAGCCTGAAGGCTAGGGGAGCCCTAGCCTTAGCCTAGGGGAGCCCTAGCCTAAAGCCTAGGGGTTCCCTAGCCTGAAGGCTAGGGGAGCCCTAGCCTTAGCCTAGGGGAGCCCTAGCCTAAAGCCTAGGGGTTCCCTAGCCTGAAGGCTAGGGGAGCCCTAGCCTTAGCCTAGGGGAGCCTAAAGCCTAAGGGTGCCCTAGCCTTAAGGCTAGGTGAGCCCTAGCCTTAGCCTAGGGGAGCCCTAGCCTAAAACCTAGGGGTGCCCTAGCCTGAAGGCTAGGGGAGCCCTAGCCTTAGCCTAGGGGAGCCTAAAGCCTAGGGGTGCCCTAGCCTTAAGGCTAGGGGAGCCCTAGCCTTAGCCTAGGGGAGCCCTAGCCTAAAGCCTAGGGGTGCCCTAGCCTGAAGGCTAGGGGAGCCCTAGCCTTAGCCTAGGGGAGCCCTAGCCTAAAGCCTAGGGGTGCCCTAGCCTGAAGGCTAGGGGAGACCTAGTCTTAGCCTAGGGGAGCCCTAGCCTAAAGCCTAGGGGTGCTCTAGCCTGAAGGCTAGGGGAGCCCTAGCCTTAGCCTAGGGGAGCCCTAGCCTAAAGCCTAGGGGTGCCCTAGCCTGAAGGCTAGGGGAGCCCTAGCCTTAGCCTAGGGGAGCCCTAGCCTAAAGCCTAGGGGTGCCCTAGCCTGAAGGCTAGGGGAGCCCTAGCCTTAGCCTAGGGGAGCCCCAGCCTAAAGCCTAGGGGTGCCCTAGCCTGAAGGCTAGGGGAGCCCTAGCCTTAGCCTAGGGGAGCCTAAAGCCTAGGGGTGCCCTAGCCTGAAGGCTTGGGGAGCCCTAGCCTTAGCCTAGGGGAGCCTAAAGCCTAGGGGTGCCCTAGCCTGAAGGCTAGGGGAGCCCTAGCCTTAGCCTAGGGGAGCCTAAAGCCTAGGGGTGCCCTAGCCTGAAGGCTAGGGGAGCTCTAGCCTTAGCCTAGGGGAGCCTAAAGCCTAGGGGTGCCCTAGCCTGAAGGCTAGGGGAGCCCTAGCCTTAGCCTAGTGGAGCCTAAATCCTAGGGGTGCCCTAGCCTGAAGGCTAGGGGAGCCCTAGCCTTAGCCTTAGGGAGCCTAAAGCCTAGGGGTGCCCTAGCCTGAAGGCTAGGGGAGCCCTAGCCTTAGCCTAGGGGAGCCCTAGCCTAAAGCCTAGGGGTGCCCTAGCCTGAAGGCTAGGGGAGCCCTAGCCTTAGCCTAGGGGAGCCTAAATCCTAAGGGTGCCCTAGCCTGAAGGCTAGGGGAGCCCTAGCCTTAGCATAGGGGAGCCCTAGCCTAAAGCCTAGGGGTGCCCTAGCCTGAAGGCTAGGGGAGCCCTAGCCTTAGCCTAGGGGAGCCTAAAGCCTAGGGGTGCCCTAGCCTGAAGGCTAGGGGAGCCCTAGCCTTAGCCTAGGGGAGCCATAGCCTAAAGCCTATGGGTGCCCTAGCCTGAAGGCTAGGGGAGCCCTAGCCTTAGCCTAGGGGAGCCTAAAGCCTAGGGGTGCCCTAGCCTGAAGGCTAGGGGAGCCCTAGCCTTAGCCTAGGGGAGCCCTAGCCTAAAGCCTAGGGGTGCCCTAGCCTGAAGGCTAGGGGAGCCCTAGCCTTAGCCTAGGGGAGCCCTAGCCTAAAGCCTAGGGGTTCCCTAGCCTGAAGGCTAAGGGAGCCCTAGCCTTAGCCTAGGGGAGCCCTAGCCTAAAGCCTAGGGGTTCCCTAGCCTGACGGCTAGGGGAGCCCTAGCCTTAGCCTAGGGGAGCCTAAAGCCTAGGGGTGCCCTAGCCTTAAGGCTAGGGGAGCCCTAGCCTTAGCCTAGGGGAGCCCTAGCCTAAAGCCTAGGGGTGCCCTAGCCTGAAGGCTAGGGGAGCCCTAGCCTTAGCCTAGGGGAGCCTAAAGCCTAGGGGTGCCCTAGCCTTAAGGCTAGGGGAGCCCTACCCTTAGCCTAGGGGAGCCCTAGCCTAAAGCCTAGGGGTGCCCTAGCCTGAAGGCTAGGGGAGCCCTAGCCTTAGCCTAGGGGAGCCCTAGCCTAAAGCCTAGGGGTGCCCTAGCCTGAAGGCTAGGGGAGCCCTAGCCTTAGCCTAGGGGAGCCCTAGCCTAAAGCCTAGGGGTGCCCTAGCCTGAAGGCTAGGGGAGCCCTAGCCTTAGCCTAGGGGAGCCCTAGCCTAAAGCCTAGGGGTGCCCTAGCCTGAAGGCTAGGGGAGCCCTAGCCTTAGCCTAGGGGAGCCCTAGCCTAAAGCCTAGGGGTGCCCTAGCCTGAAGGCTAAGGGAGCCCTAGCCTTAGCCTAGGGGAGCCTAAAGCCTAGGGGTGCCCTAGTCTGAAGGCTAGGGGAGCCCTAGCCTTAGCCTAGGGGAGCCTAAAGCCTAGGGGTGCCCTAGCCTGAAGGCTAGGGGAGCCCTAGCCTTAGCCTAGGGGAGCCTAAAGCCTAGGGGTGCCCTAGCCTGAAGGCTGGGGGAGCCCTAGCTTTAGCCTTAGGGAGCCTAAAGTGTAGGGGTGCCCTAGCCTGAAGGCTAGGGGAGCCCTAGCCTTAGCCTAGGGGAGCCTAAAGCCTAGGGGTGCCCTAGCCTGAAGGCTAGGGGAGCCCTAGCCTTAGCCTTAGGGAGCCTAAAGCCTAGGGGTGCCCTAGCCTGAAGGCTAGGGGAGCACTAGCCTTAGCCTAGGGGAGCCCTAGCCTAAAGCCTAGGGGTGCCCTAGCCTGAAGGCTAGGGGAGCCCTAGCCTTAGCCTAGGGGAGCCTAAATCCTAGGGGTGCCGTAGCCTGAAGGCTAGGGGAGCCCTAGCCTTAGCATAGGGGAGCCCTAGCCTAAAGCCTAGGGGTGCCCTAGCCTGAAGGCTAAGGGAGCCATAGCCTTAGCCTAGGGGAGCCTAAAGCCTAGGGGTGCCATAGCCTGAAGGCTAGGGGAGCCCTAGCCTTAGCCTAGGGGAGCCATAGCCTAAAGCCTAGGGGTGCCCTAGCCTGAAGGCTAGGGTAGCCCTAGCCTTAGCCTAGGGGAGCCTAAAGCCTAGGGGTGCCCTAGCCTGAAAGCTAGGGGAGCCCTAGCCTTAGCCTAGGGGAGCCCTAGCCTAAAGCCTAGGGGTGCCCTAGCCTGAAGGCTAGGGGAGCCCTAGCCTTAGCCTAGGGGAGCCCTAGCCTAAAGCCTAGGGGTGCCCTAGCCTTAAGGTTAGGGGAGCCCTAGCCTTAGCCTAGGGGAGCCTAAAGCCTAGGGGTGCCCTAGCCTGAAGGCTAGGGGAGCCCTAGCCTTAGCCTAGGGGAGCCCTAGCCTAAAGCCTACGGGTGCCCTAGCCTGAAGGCTAGGGGAGCCCTAGCCTTAGGCTAGGGGAGCCTAAAGCCTAGGGGTGCCCTAGCCTGAAGGCTAGGGGAGCCCTAGCCTTAGCCTAGGGGAGCCCTAGCCTATAGCCTAGGGGTTCCCTAGCCTGAAGGCTAAGGGAGCCCTAGCCTTAGCCTAGGGGAGCCTAAAGCCTAGGGGTGCCCTAGCCTGAAGGCTAGGGGAGCCCTAGCCTTAGCCTAGGGGAGCCCTAGCCTAAAGCCTAGGGGTGCGCTAGCCTGAAGGCTAGGGGAGCCCTAGCCTTAGCCTAGGGGAGCCTAAAGCCTAGGGGTGCCCTAGCCTGAAGGCTAGGGGAGCCCTAGCCTTAGCCTAGGGGAGCCCTAGCCTAAAGCCTAGGGGTGCCCTAGCCTGAAGGCTAGGGGAGACCTAGCCTTAGCCTAGGGGAGCCTAAAGCCTAGGGGTGCCCTAGCCTTAAGGCTAGGGGAGCCCTAGCCTTAGCCTAGGGGAGCCCTAGCCTAAAGCCTAGGGGTGCCTTAGCCTGAAGGCTAGGGGAGCCCTAGCCTTAGCCTACGGGAGCCTAAAGCCTAGGGGTGCCCTAGCCTGAAGGCTAGGGGAGCCCTAGCCTTAGCCTAGGGGAGCCCTAGCCTAAAGCCTAGGGGTGCCCTAGCCTGAAGTCTAGGGGAGCCCTAGCCTTAGCCTAGGGGAGCCTAAAGCCTAGGGGTGCCCTAGCCTGAAGGCTAGGGGAGCCCTAGCCTTAGCCTAGAGGAGCCCTAGCCTAAAGCCTAGGGGTGCCCTAGCCTGAAGGCTAGGGGAGCCCTAGCCTTAGCCTAGGGGAGCCTAAAGCCTAGGGGTGCCCTAGCCTGAAGGCTAGGGGAGCCCTAGCCTTAGCCTAGGGGAGCCCTAGCCTAAAGCCTAGGGGTGCGCTAGCCTGAAGGCTAGGGAGCCCTAGCCTTAGCCAAGGGGAGCCTAAAGCCTAGGGGTGCCCTAGCCTGAAGGCTAGGGGAGCCCTAGCCTTAGCCTAGGGGAGCCCTAGCCTAAATCCTAGGGGTGCCCTAGCCTGAAGGCTAGGGGAGCCCTAGCCTTAGCCTAGGTGAGCCCTAGCCTAAAGCCTAGGGGTGCCCTAGCCTGAAGGCTAGGGGAGCCCTAGCCTTAGCCTAGGGGAGCCCTAGCCTAAAGCCTAGGGGTGCCCTAGCCTGAAGGCTAGGGGAGCCCTAGCCTTAGCCTAGAGGAGCCTAAAGCCTAGGGGTGCCCTAGCCTGAAGGCTAGGGGAGCCCTAGACTTAGCCTAGGGAATCCCTAGCCTAAAGCCTAGGGGTGCCCTAGCCTGAAGGCTAGGGGAGCCCGAGCCTTAGCCTAGGGGAGCCTAAAGCCTAGGGGTGCCCTAGCCTGAAGGCTAGGGGAGCTCGAGCCTTAGCCTAGCGGAGCCCTAGCCTAAAGCCTAGGGGTGCACTAGCCTGAAGGCTAGGGGAGCCCGAGCCTTAGCCTAGGGGAGCCTAAAGCCTAGGGGTGCCCTAACCTGAAGGCTAGGGGAGCTCGAGCCTTAGCCTAGGGGAGCCCTAGCCTAAAGCCTAGGGGTGCACTATCCTGAAGGCTAGGGGAGCCCGAGCCTTAGCCTAGGGGAGCCTAAAACCTAGGGGTGCCCTAGCCTGAAGGCTAGGGGAGCCCGAGCCTTAGCCTAGGGGAGCCCTAGCCTAAAGCCTAGGGGTGTCCTAGCCTGAAGGCTAGGGGAGCACGTGCCTTAGCCTAGGGGAGCCTAAATCCTAGGTGTGCCCTAGCCTGAAGGCTAGGGGAGCCCGAGCCTTAGCCTAGGGGAGCCCTAGCCTAAAGCCTAGGGGTGCCCTAGCCTGAAGGCTAGGGGAGCCCGAGCCTTAGCCTAGGGGAGCCTAAAGCCTAGGGGTGCCCTAGCCTGAAGGCTAGGGGAGCCCGAGCCTTAGCCTAGGGGAGCCCTAGCCTAAAGCCTAGGGTGCCCTAGCCTGAAGGCTAGGGGAGCCCAAGCCTTAGCCTAGGGGAGCCTAAAGCTTAGGGGTGCCCTAGCCTGAAGGCTAGTGGAGCCCGAGCCTTAGCCTAGGGGAGCCTAAAGCCTAGGGGTGCCCTTGTCTGAAGGCTAGGGGAGCCGTAGCCTTAGCCTAGGGGAGCCCTAGCCTAAAGCCTAGGGGTGCCCTAGCCTGAAGGCTAGGGGAGCCCTAGCCTTAGCCTAGGGGAGCCTAAAGCCTACGGGTGCCCTAGCCTGAGGGCTAGGGGAGCCCTAGCCTTAGCCAAGGGGAGCCTTAGCCTAAAGCCTAGGGGTGCCCTAGCCTGAAGGCTAGGGGAGCCCTAGCCTTAGCCTAGGGGAGCCTAAAGCCTAGGGGTGCCCTAGCCTGAGGGCTAGAGGAGCCCTAGCCTTAGCCTAGGGGAGCCCTAGCCTAAAGCCTAGGGGTGCCCTAGCCTGAAGGCTAGGGGAGCCCTAGCCTTAGCCTAGGGGAGCATAAAGCCTAGGGGTGCCCTAGCCTGAGGGCTAGGGGAGCCCTAGCCTTAGCCTAGGGGAGCCCTAGCCTAAAGCCTAGGGGTGCCCTTGCCTGAAGGCTAGGGGAGCCCGAGCCTTAGCCTAGGGGAGCCTAAAACCTAGGGGTGCCCTAGCCTGAAGGCTAGGGGAGCCCGAGCCTTAGCCTAGGGGAGCCCTTGCCTAAAGCCTAGGGGTGCCCTAGCCTGAAGGCTAGGGGAGCCCGAGGCTTAGCCTAGGGGAGCCTAAAGCCTAGGAGTGCCCTAACCTGAAGGCTAGGGGAGCCCGAACCTTAGCCTAGGGGAGCCCTAGCCTAAAGCCTAGGGGTGTCCTAGCCTGAAGGCTAGGGGAGCACGTGCCTTAGCCTAGGGGAGCCTAAATCCTAGGTGTGCCCTAGCCTGAAGGCTAGGGGAGCCCGAGCCTTAGCCTAGGGGAGCCCTAGCCTAAAGCCTAGGGGTGCCCTAGCCTGAAGGCTAGGGGAGCCCGAGCCTTAGCCTAGGGGAGCCGAAAGCCTAGGGGTGCCCTAGCCTGAAGGCTAGGGGAGCCCGAGCCTTAGCTTAGGGGAGCCCTAGCCTAAAGCCTAGGGTGCCCTAGCCTGAAGGCTAGGGGAGCCCAAGCCTTAGCCTAGGGGAGCCTAAAGCTTAGGGGTGCCCTATCCTGAAGGCTAGGGGAGCCCGAGCCTTAGCCTAGGGGAGCCTAAAGCCTAGGGGTGCCCTAGCCTGAAGGCTAGGGGAGCCCTAGCCTTAGCCTAGGGGAGCCCTAGCATAAAGCCTAGGGGTGCTCTGCCTGAAGGCTAGGGGAGCCCTAGCCTTAGCCTAGGGGAGCCTAAAGCCTAGGGGTGCCCTAGCCTGAAGGCTAGGGGAGCCCTAGCCTTAGCCTAGGGGAGCCCTAGCCTAAAGCCTAGGGGTGCCCTAGCCTGATGCTAGGGGAGCCCTAACCTTAGCCTAGGGGAGCCTAAAGCCTAGGGGTGCCCTAGCCTGAAGGCTAGGGGAGCCCTAGCCTTAGCCTAGGGGAGCCCTAGCGTAAAGCCTAGGGGTGCCCTAGCCTGAAGGCTAGGGGAGCCCTTGCCTTAGCCTAGGGGAGCCTAAAGCCTAGGGGTGCCCTAGCCTGAAGGCAAGGGGAGCCCGAGCCTTAGCCTAGGGGAGCCCTAGCCTAAAGCCTAGGGGTGCCCAAGCCTGAAGGCTAGGGGAGCCCGAGCCTTAGCCTAGGGGAGCCCTAGCCTAAAGCCTAGGGGTGCCATAGCCTGAAGGCTAGGGGAGCCCTAGCCTTAGCCTAGGGGAGCCCTAGCCTAAAGCCTAGGGGTGCCCTAGCCTGAAGGCTAGGGGAGCCCTAGCCTTAGCCTAGGGGAGCCCTAGCCTAAAGCCTAGGGGTGCCCTAGCCTGAAGGCTAGGGGAGCCCTAGCCTTAGCCTAGGGGAGCCCTAGCCTAAAGCCTAGGGGTGCCCTGGCCTGAAGGCTAGGGGAGCCCTAGCCTTAGCCTAGGGGAGCCCTAGCCTAAAGCCTAGGGGTGCCCTGGCCTGAAGGCTAGGGGAGCCCTAGCCTTAGCCTAGGGGAGCCCTAGCCTAAAGCCTAGGGGTGCCCTAGCCTGAAGGCTAGGGGAGCCCTAGCCTTAGCCTAGGGGAGCCTAAAGCCTAGGGGTGCCCTAGCCTGAAGGCTAGGGGAGCCCTAGCCTTAGCCTAGGGGAGCCTAAAGCCTAGGGGTGCCCTAGCCTGAAGGCTAGGGGAGCCCTAGCCTTAGCCTAGGGGAGCCCTAGCCTAAAGCCTAGGGGTGCCCTAGCCCGAAGGCTAGGGGAGCCCTAGCCTTAGCCTAGGGGAGCCTAAAGCCTAGGGGTGCCCTAGCCTGAAGGCTAGGGGAGCCCTAGCCTTAGCCTAGGGGAGCCATAGCCTAAAGCCTAGGGGTGCCCTAGCCTGAAGGCTAGGGGAGCCCTAGCCTTAGCCTAGGGGAGCCTAAAGCCTAGGGGTGCCCTAGCCTGAAGGCTAGGGGAGCCCTAGCCTTAGCCTAGGGGAGCCCTAGCCTAAAGCCTAGGGGTGCCCTAGCCTGAAGGATAGCGGAGCCCTAACCTTAGCCTAGGGGAGCCTAAAGCCTAGGGGTGCCCTAGCCTGAAGGCTAGGGGAGCCCTAGCCTTAGCCTAGGGGAGCCCTAGCCTAAAGCCTAGGGATGCCCTAGCCTGAAGGCTAGGGGAGCCCTAGCCTTAGCCTAGGGGAGCCTAAAGCCTAGGGGTGCCCTAGCCTGAAGGCTAGGGGTGCCCTAGCCTGAAGGCTAGGGGAGCCCTAGCCTTAGCCTAGGGGAGCCTAAAGCCTAGGGGTGCCCTAGCCTGAAGGCTAGGGGAGACCTAGCCTTAGCCTAGGTGAGCCCTAGCCTAAAGCCTAGGGGTGCCCTAGCCTGAAGGCTAGGGGAGCCCTAGCCTTAGCCTAGGGGAGCCTAACGCCTAGGGGTGCCCTAGCCTGAAGGCTAGGGGAGCCCTAGCCTTAGCCTAGGGGAGCCCTAGCCTAAAGCCGAGGGGTGCCCTAGCCTGAAGGCTAGGGGAGCCCTAGCCTTAGCCTAGGGGAGCCTAAAGCCTAGGGGTGCCCTAGCCTGAAGGCTAGGGGAGCCCTAGCCTTAGCCTAGGGGAGCCCTAGCCTAAAGCCTAGGGGTGCGCTAGCCTGAAGGCTAGGGGAGCCCTAGCCTTAGCCTAGGGGAGCCTAAAGCCTAGGGGTGCCCTAGCCTGAAGGCTAGGGGAGCCCTAGCCTTAGCCTAGGGGAGCCCTAGCCTAAAGCCTAGGTGTGCCCTAGCCTGAAGGCTAGGGGAGACCTAGCCTTAGCCTAGGGGAGCCTAAAGCCTAGGGTTGCCCTAGCCTGAAGGCTAGGGGAGCCCTAGCCTTAGCCTAGGGGAGCCCTAGCCTAAAGCCTAGGGGTGCCCTAGCCTGAAGGCTAGGGGAGCCCTAGCCTTAGCCTAGGGGAGCCTAAAGCCTAGGGGTGCCCTAGCCTGAAGGCTAGGGGAGCCCTAGCCTTAGCCTAGGGGAGCCCTAGCCTAAAGCCTAGGGGTGCCCTAGCCTGAAGGCTAGGTGAGCCCTAGCCTTAGCCTATGGGAGCCTAAAGCCTAGGGGTGCCCTAGCCTGAAGGCTAGGGGAGCCCTAGCCTTAGCCTAGAGGAGCCCTAGCCTAAAGCCTAGGGGTGCCCTAGCCTGAAGGCTAGGGGAGCCCTAGCCTTAGCCTAGGGGAGCCTAAAGCCTAGGGGTGCCCTAGCCTGAAGGCTAGCGGAGCCCTAGCCTTAGCCTAGGGGAGCCCTAGCCTAAAGCCTAGGGGTGCGCTAGCCTGAAGGCTAGGGGACCCCTAGCCTTAGCCTAGGGGAGCCTAAAGCCTAGGGGTGCCCTAGCCTGAAGGCTAGGGGAGCCCTAGCCTTAGCCTAGGTGAGCCCTAGCCTAAAGACTAGGGGTGCCCTAGCCTGAAGGC
This sequence comes from Tenrec ecaudatus, assembly GCF_050624435.1. Taxonomy (NCBI): domain Eukaryota; kingdom Metazoa; phylum Chordata; class Mammalia; order Afrosoricida; family Tenrecidae; genus Tenrec; species Tenrec ecaudatus. The sequence goes on along the minus strand of NW_027459376.1, from coordinate 351,971 downwards.
TAGGGGAGCCCTAGCCTTAGCCTAGGGGAGCCCTAGCCTAAAGCCTAGGGGTGCCCTAGCCTGAAGGCTAGGGGAGCCCTAGCCTTAGCCAAGGGGAGCCTAAAGCCTAGGGGTGCCCTTGCCTGAAGGCTAGGGGAGCCCTAGCCTTACCCTAGGGGAGCCCTAGCCTAAAGCCTAGGGGTGCCCTAGCCTGAAGGCTAGGGGAGCCCGAGCCTTAGCCTAGGGGAGCCTAAAGCCTAGTGGTGCCCTAGCCTGAAGGCTAGGGGAGCCCTAGCCTTACCCTAGGGGAGCCCTAGCTTAAAGCCTAGGGGTGCCCTAGCCTGAAGGCTAGGGGAGCCCGAGCCTTAGCCTAGGGGAGCCTAAAGCCTAGGGGTGCCCTAGCCTGAAGGCTAGGGGAGCCCGAGGCTTAGCCTTGGGGAGCCCTAGCCTAAAGCCTAGGGGTGCCCTAGCCTGAAGGCTAGGGGAGCCAGAGCCTTAGCCTAGGGGAGCCTAAAGCCTAGGGGTGCCCTAACCTGAACGCTAGGGGAGCTCGAGCCTTAGCCTAGGGGAGCCCTAGCCTAAAGCCTAAGGGTGCACTAGCCTGAAGGCTAGGGGAGCCCGAGCCTTAGCCTAGGGGAGCCTAAAGCCTAGGGGTGCCCTAGCCTGAAGGCTAGCGTAGCCCGAGCCTTAGCCTAGGGGAGCCCTGCTTAAAGCCTAGGGGTGCCCTAGCCTGAAGGCTAGGGGAGCCCAAGCCTTAGCCTAGGGGAGCCTAAAACCTAGGAGTGCCCTAGCCTGAAGGCTAGGGGAGCCCGAACCTTAGCCTAGGGGAGCCCTAGCCTAAAGCCTAGGGGTGTCCTAGCCTGAAGGCTAGGGGAGCACGTGCCTTAGCCTAGGGTAGCCTAAAGCCTAGGTGTGCCCTAGCCTGAAGGCTAGGGGAGCCCGAGCCTTAGCCTAGGGGAGCCCTAGCCTAAAGCCTAGGGGTGCCCTAGCCTGAAGGCTAGGGGAGCCCAAGCCTTAGCCTAGGGGAGCCTAAAGCCTAGGGGTGCCCTAGCCTGAAGGCTAGGGGAGCCCGAGCCTTAGCCTAGGGGAGCCCTAGCCTAAAGCCTAGGGGTGCCCTAGCCTGAAGGCTAGGGGAGCCCAAGCCTTAGCCTAGGGGAGCCTAAAGCCTAGGGGTGCCCTAGCCTGAAGGCTAGGGGAGCCCGAGCCTTAGCCTAGGGGAGCCCTAGCCTAAAGCCTAGGGTGCCCTAGCCTGAAGGCTAGGGGAGCCCAAGCCTTAGCCTAGGGGAGCCTAAAGCCTAGGGGTGCCCTAGCCTTAAGGCTAGGGGAGCCCGAGCATTAGCCTAGGGGAGCCTAAAGCCTAGGGGTGCCCTAGCCTGAAGGCTAGGGGAGCCCTAGCCTTAGCCTAGGGGAGCCCTAGCATAAAGCCTAGGGGTGCCCTGCCTGAAGGCTAGGGGAGCCCTAGCCTTAGCATAGGGGAGCCTAAAGCCTAGGGGTGCCCTAGCCTGAAGGCTAGGGGAGCCCGAGCCTTAGCCTAGGGGAGCCTAAAGCCTAGGGGTGCCCTAGCCTGAAGGCTAGGGGAGCCCTAGCCTTAGCCTAGGGGAGCCCTAGCCTAAAGCCTAGGGGTGCCCTAGCCTGATGCTAGGGGAGCCCTAGCCTTAGCCTAGGGGAGCCTAAAGCCTAGGGGTGCCCTAGCCTTAAGGCTAGGGGAGCCCGAGCCTTAGCCTAGGGGAGCCTAAAGCCTAGGGGTGCCCTAGCCTGAAGGCTAGGGGAGCCCTAGCCTTAGCCTAGGGGAGCCCTAGCCTAAAGCCTAGGGGTGCCCTAGCCTGATGCTAGGGGAGCCCTAGCCTTAGCCTAGGGGAGCCTAAAGCCTAGGGGTGCCCTAGCCTGAAGGCTAGGGGAGCCCAAGCCTTAGCCTAGGGGAGCCTAAAGCCTAGGGGTGCCCTAGCCTGAAGGCTAGGGGAGCCCGAGCCTTAGCCTAGGGGAGCCCTAGCCTAAAGCCTAGGGTGCCCTAGCCTGAAGGCTAGGGGAGCCCAAGCCTTAGCCTAGGGGAGCCTAAAGCCTAGGGGTGCCCTAGCCTTAAGGCTAGGGGAGCCCGAGCCTTAGCCTAGGGGAGCCTAAAGCCTAGGGGTGCCCTAGCCTGAAGGCTAGGGGAGCCCTAGCCTTAGCCTAGGGGAGCCCTAGCCTAAAGCCTAGGGGTGCCCTAGCCTGATGCTAGGGGAGCCCTAGCCTTAGCCTAGGGGAGCCTAAAGCCTAGGGGTGCCCTAGCCTGAAGGCTAGGGGAGCCCTAGCCTTAGCCTAGGGGAGCCCTAGCCTAAAGCCTAGGGGTGCCTTAGCCTGAAGGCTAGGGGAGCCCGAGCCTTAGCCTAGGGGAGCCCTAGCCTAAAGCCTAGGGGTGCCCTAGCCTGAAGGCTAGGGGAGCCCGAGCCTTAGCCTAGGGGAGCCTAAAGCCTAGGGGTGCCCTAGCCTGAAGGCAAGGGGAGCCCTAGCCTTAGCCTAGGGCAGCCATAGCCTAAAGCCTAGGGGTGCCCTAGCCTGAAGGCTAGGGGAGCCCTAGCCTTAGCCTAGGGGAGCCTAAAGCCTAGGGGTGGCCTCGCCTGAAGGCTAGGGGAGCCCTAGCCTTAGCCTAGGGGTGCCCTCGCCTAAAGCCTAGGGGTGCCCTAGCCTTAGCCTAGGGGAGCCTAAAGCCTAGGGGTGCCCTAGCATGAAGGCTAGGGGAGCCCTAGCCTTAGCCTAGGGGAGCCCTAGCCTAAAGCCTAGGGGTGCCCTAGCCTGAAGGCTAGGGGAGCCCTAGCGTTAGCCTAGGGGGGCCTAAAGCCTAGGGGTGCCCTAGCATGAAGGCTAGGGGAGCCCTAGCCTTGGCCTAGGGGAGCCCTAGCCTAAAGCCTAGGCGTGCCTTAGCCTGAAGGCTAGGGGAGCCCTAGCCTTAGCCTAGGGGAGCCCTAGCCTAAAGCCTAGGGGTGCCCTAGCCTGAAGGCTAGGGGAGCCCTAGCCTTATCCTAGGGGAGCCTAAAGCCTAGGGGTGCCCTAGCCTGAAGGCTAGGGGAGCCCTAGCCTTAGCCTAGGGGAGCCCTAGCCTAAAGCCTAGGGGTGCCCTAGCCTGAAGGCTAGGGGAGCCCGAGCCTTAGCCTAGGGGAGCCCTAGCCTAAAGCCTAGGGGTGCCCTAGCCTGAAGGCTAGGGGAGCCCCAGCCTTAGCCTAGGGGAGCCCTAGCCTAAAGCCTAGGGGTGCCCTAGCCTGAAGGCTAGGGGAGCCCGAGCCTTAGCCTAGGGGAGCCCTAGCCTAAAGCCTAGGGGTGCCCTAGCCTGAAGGCTAGCGGAGCACGAGCCTTAGCCTAGGGGAGCCTAAAGCCTAGGGGTGCCCTAGCCTGAAGGCTAGGGGAGCCCGAGCCTTAGCCTAGGGGAGCCTAAAGCCTAGGGGTGCCCTAGCCTGAAGGCTAGGGGAGCCCGAGCCTTAGCCTAGGGTAGCCGAGCCTAAAGCCTAGGGGTGCCCTTGCCTGAAGGCTAGGGGAGCCCGAGCCTTAGCCTAGGGGAGCCTAAAGCCTAGGGGTGCCCTAGCCTGAAGGCTAGGGGAGCCCGAGCCTTAGCCTAGGGGAGCCCTAGCCTAAAGCCTAGGGGTGCCCTAGCCTGAAGGCTAGGGGAGCCCGAGCCTTAGCCTAGGGGAGCCTAAAGCCTAGGGGTGCCCTAGCCTGAAGGCTAGGGGAGCCCGAGCCTAAGCCTAGGGGAGCCCTAACCTAAAGCCTAGGGGTGCCCTAGCCTGAAGGTTAGGGGAGCCCGAGCCTTAGCCTAGGGGAGCCTAAAGCCTAGGGGTGCCCTAGCCTGAAGGCTAGGGGAGCCCGAGCCTTAGCCAAGGGGAGCCCTAGCCTAAAGCCTAGGGGTGCCCTAGCCTGAAGGCTAGGGGAGCCCGAGCCTTAGCCTAGGGGAGCCTAAAGCCTAGGGGTGCCCTAGCCTGAAGGCTAGGGGAGCCCGAGCCTTAGCCTAGGGGAGCCCTAGCCTGAAGCCTAGGGGTGCGCTAGCCTGAAGGCTAGGGGAGCCCGAGCCTTAGCCTAGGGGAGCCTAAAGCCTATGGGTGCCCTAGCCTGAAGGCTAGGGGAGCCCGAGCCTTAGCCTAGGGGAGCCCTAGCCTAAATCCTAGGGGTGCCCTAGCCTGAAGGCTAGGGGAGCCCTAGCCTTAGCCTAGGGGAGCCCTAGCCTAAAGCCTAGGGGTGCCCTAGCCTGAAGGCTAGGGGAGCCCTAGCCTTAGCCTAGGGGAGCCTAAAGCCTAGGGGTGCCCTAGCCTGAAGGCTAGGGGAGCCCTAGCCTTACCCTAGGGGAGCCCTAGCCTAAAGCCTAGGGGTGCCCTAGCCTGAAGGCTAGGGGAGCCCTAGCCTTAGCCTAGGGGAGCCTAAAGCCTAGGGGTGCACTAGCCTGAAGGCTAGGGGAGCCCTAGCCTTAGCCTAGGGGAGCCCTAGCCTAAAGCCTAGGGGTGCCCTAGCCTGAAGGCTAGGGGAGCCCTAGCCTTAGCCTAGGGGAGCCTACAGCCTAGGGGTGCCCTAGCATAAAGGCTAGGGGAGCCCTAGCCTTGGCCTAGGGAAGCCCTAGCCTAAAGCCTAGGGGTGCCCTAGCCTGAAGGCTAGGGGAGCCCTAGCCTTAGCCTAGGGGAACCTAAAGCCTAGGGGTGCCCTAGCGTGAAGGCTAGGGGAGCCCTAGCCTTAGCCTAGGGGAGCCTAAAGCCTAGGGGTGCCCTAGCCTGAAGGCAAGGGGAGCCCTAGCCTTAGCCTAGGGGAGCCCTAGCCTGAAGGCAAGGGGAGCCCTAGCCTTACCTAGGGGAGCCATAGCCTAAAGCCTAGGGGTGCCCTAGCCTGAAGGCTAGGGGAGCCCTAGCCTTAGCCTAGGGGAGCCCTAGCCTAAAGCCTAGGGGAGCCCTAGCCTAAAGCCTAGGGGTGCCCTAGCCTGAAGGCTAGGGGAGCCCTAGCCTTAGACTAGGGGAGCCTGAAGCCTAGGGGTGCGCTAGCCTGAAGGCTAGGGAAGCCCTAGCCTTATCTTAGGGGAGCCCTAGCCTAAAGCCTAGGGGTGCCCTAGCCTGAAGGCTAGGGGAGCCCTAGCCTTAGCCTAGGGGAGCCTAAAGCCTAGGGGTGCCCTAGCCTGAAGGCTAGGGGAGCCCTAGCCTTAGCCTAGGGGAGCCCTAGCCTAAAGCCTAGGGGTTCCCTAGCCTGAAGGCTAGGGGAGCCCTAACCTTAGCCTATGGGAGCCCTAGACTAAAGCCTAGGGGTGCCCTAGCCTAATGGCTAGGGGAGCCCTAGCCTTAGCCTAGGGGAGCCTAAAGCCTAGGGGTGCCCTAGCCTGAAGGCTAGGGGAGCCCTAGCCTTAGCCTAGGTGAGCCCTAGCCTAAAGCCTAGGGGTGCCCTAGCCTGAAGGCTAGGGGAGCCCGAGCCTTAGCCTAGGGGAGCCCAAGACTAAAGCCTAGGGGTGCCCTACCCTGAAGGCTAGGGGAGCCCGAGCCTTAGCCTAGGGGAGCCTAAAGCCTAGGGGTGCCCTATCCTGAAGGCTAGGGGAGCCCGAGCCTTAGCCTAGGGGAGCCCTAGCCTAAAGCCTAGGGGTGCCCTAGGCTGAACGTTAGGGGAGCCCGAGCCTTAGCCTAGGGGAGCCTAAAGCCTAGGGGTGCCCTAGCCTGAAGGCTAGGGGAGCCCGAGCCTTAGCCAAGGGTAGCCCTAGCCTAAAGCCGAGGGGTGCCCTAGCCTGAAGGCTAGGGGAGCCCGAGCCTTAGCCTAGGGGAGCCTAAAGCCTAGGGGTGCCCTAGCCTGGAGGCTAGGGGAGCCCGAGCCTTAGCCTAGGGGAGCCCTAGCCTGAAGCTTAGGGGTGCCCTAGCCTGAAGGCTAGGGGAGCCCTATCCTTAGCCTAGGGGAGCCTAAAGCCTAGGGGTGCCCTAGTATGAAGGCTAGGGGAGCCCTAGCCTTGGCCTAGGGGAGCCCTAGCCTAAAGCCTAGGGGTGCCCTAACCTGAAGGCTAGGGGAGCCCTAGCCTTAGCCTAGGGGAGCCTAAAGCCTAGGGGTGCCCTAGCCTTAAGGCTAGGGGAGCCCTAGCCTTAGCCTTGGGGAGCCCTAGCCTAAAGCCTAGGGGTGCCCTAGCCTGAAGGCTAGGGGAGCCCTAGCCTTAGCCTAGGGGAGCCTAAAGCCTAGGGGTGCCCTAGCCTTAAGGCTAGGGGAGCCCTAGCCTTAGCCTAGGGGAGCCCTAGCCTAAAGCCTAGGGGTGCCATAGCCTGAAGGCTAGGGGAGCCCTAGCCTTAGCCTAGGGTGGCCCTAGCCTAAAGCCTAGGGGTGCCCTAGCCTGAAGGCTAGGGGAGCCCTAGCCTTAGCCTAGGGGAGCCTAAAGCCTAGGGGTGCCCTAGCCTGAAGGCTAGGGGAGCCGTAGCCTTAGCCTAGGGGAGCGCTAGCCTAAAGCCTAGGGGTGCCCTAGCCTGAAGGCTAGGGGAGCCCTAGCCTTAGCCTAGGGGAGCCCTATCCTAAAGCCTAGGGGTGCCCTAGCCTGAAGGCTAGGGGAGCCCTAGCCTTAGCCTAGGGGAGCCTAAAGCCTAGGGGTGCCCTAGCCTGAAGGCTAGGGGAGCCCTAGCCTTAGCCTAGAGGAGCCCTAGCCTAAAGCCTAGGGGTGCCCTAGCCTGAAGGCTAGGGGAGCCCTAGCCTTAGCCTAGGGGAGCCTAAAGCCTAGGGGTGCCCTAGCCTGAAGGCTAGCGGAGCCCTAGCCTTAGCCTAGGGGAGCCCTAGCGTAAAGCCTAGGGGTGCGCTAGCCTGAAGGCTAGGGGAGCCCTAGCCTTAGCCTAGGGGAGCCTAAAGCCTAGGGGTGCCCTAGCCTGAAGCCTAGGGGAGCCCTAGCCTTAGCCTAGGGGAGCCCTAGCCTAAATCCTAGGGGTGGCCTAGCCTGAAGGCTAGGGGAGCCCTAGCCTTAGCCTAGGTGAGCCCTAGCCTAAAGCCTAGGGGTGCCCTAGCCTGAAGGCTAGGGGAGCCCTAGCCTTAGCCTAGGGGAGCCCTAGCCTAAAGCCTAGGGGTGCCTTAGCCTGAAGGCTAGGGGAGCACTAGCCTTAGCCTAGGGAGCCTAAAGCCTAGGGGTGCCCTCGCCTGAAGGCTAGGGGAGCCCTAGCCTTAGCCTAGGGGAGCCCTAGCCTAAAGCCTAGGGGTGCCCTAGCCTGAAGGCTAGGGGAGCCCGAGCCTTAGCCTAGGGGAGCCTAAAGCCTAGGGGTGCCCTAGCCTGAAGGCTAGGGGAGCCCGAGCCTTAGCCTAGGGGAGCCCTAGCCTAAAGCCTAGGGGTGCCCTAGCCTGAAGGCTAGGGGAGCCCTAGCCTTAGCCTAGGGGAGCCTAAAGCCTAGGTTTGCCCTAACCTGAAGGCTAGGGGAGCTCGAGCCTTAGCCTAGGGGAGCCGTAGCCTAAAGCCTAGGGGTGCACTAGCCTGAAGGCTAGGGGAACCCGAGCCTTAGCCTAGGGGAGCCTAAAGCCTAGGGGTGCCCTAGCCTGAAGGCTAGGGGAGCCCGAGCCTTAGCCTAGGGGAGCCCTTGCCTAAAGCCTAGGGGTGCCCTAGCCTGAAGGCTAGGGGAGCCCGAGGCTTAGCCTAGGGGAGCCTAAAGCCTAGGAGTGCCCTAGCCTGAAGGCTAGGGGAGCCCGAACCTTAGCCTAGGGGAGCCCTAGCCTAAAGCCTAGGGGTGTCCTAGCCTGAAGGCTAGGGGAGCACGTGCCTTAGCCTAGGGGAGCCTAAAGCCTAGGGGTGCCCTAGCCTGAAGGCTAGGGGAGCCCTAGCCTTAGCCTAGGGGAGCCCTAGCGTAAAGCCTAGGGGTGCCCTAGCCTGAAGGCTAGGGGAGCCCTAGCCTTAGCCTATGGGAGCCTAAAGCCTAGGGGTGCCCTAGCCTGAAGGCAAGGGGAGCCTGAGCCTTAGCCTAGGGGAGCCCTAGCCTTAGCCTAGGGGAGCCTAAAGCCTAGGGGTGCCCTAGCCTGAAGGCTAGGGGAGCCCTAGCCTTAGCCTAGGGGAGCCCTAGCCTAAAGCCTAGGGGTGCCCTAGCCTGATGCTAGGGGAGCCGTAGCCTTAGCCTAGGGGAGCCTAAAGCCTAGGGGTGCCCTAGCCTGAAGGCTAGGGGAGCCCTAGCCTTAGCCTAGGGGAGCCCTAGCGTAAAGCCTAGGGGTGCCCTAGCCTGAAGGCTAGGGGAGCCCTAGCCTTAGCCTATGGGAGCCTAAAGCCTAGGGGTGCCCTAGCCTGAAGGCAAGGGGAGCCTGAGCCTTAGCCTAGGGGAGCCCTAGCCTAAAGCCTAGGGGTGCCCAAGCCTGAAGGCTAGGGGAGCCCGAGCCTTAGCCTAGGGGAGCCCTAGCCTAAAGCCTAGGGGTGCCCTAGCCTGAATGCTAGGGGAGCCCGAGCCTTAGCCTAGGGGAGCCCTAGCCTAAGCCTAGGGATGCCCTAGCCTGAAGGCTAGGGGAGCCCGAGCCTTAGCCTAGGGGAGCCCTAGCCTAAAGCCTAGGGGTGCCTCAGCCTGAAGGCTAGGGGAGACCGAGCCTTAGCCTAGGGGAGCCCTAGCCTAAAGCCTAGGGGTGCCCTAGCCTGAAGGCTAGGGGAGCCCGAGCCTTATCCTAGGGGAGCCCGAGCCTAAAGCCTAGGGGTGCCCTAGCCTGAAGGCTAGGGGAGCACGTGCCTTAGCCTAGGGGAGCCTAAAGCCTAGGGGTGCCCTAGCCTGAAGGCTAGGGGAGCTTGAGCATTAGCCTAGGGGAGCCCTAGCCTAAAGCCTAGGGGTGCCCTAGCCTGAAGGCTAGGGGAGCCCGAGCCTTAGCCTAGGGGAGCCTAAAGCCTAGGGGTGCCCTAGCCTGAAGGCTAGGGGAGCCCTAGCCTTAGCCTAGAGGAGCCTAAAGTCTAGGGGTGCCCTAGCCTGAAGGCTAGGGGATCCCTAGCCTTAGCCTAGGGGAGGCCAAGCCTAAAGCCTAGGGGTGCCCTAGCCTGAAGGCTAGGGGAGCCCTAGCCTTAGCCTAGGGGAGCCTAAATCCTAGGGGTGCCCTAGCCTGAAGGCTAGGGGAGCCCTAGCCTTAGCCTAGGGGAGCCCTAGCCTAAAGCCTAGGGGTGCCCTAGCCGGAAGGCTAGGGGAGCCCTAGCCTTAGCCTAGGGGAGCCTAAAGCCTAGGGGTGCCCTAGCCTGAAGGCTAGGGGAGCCCGAGCCTTAGCCAAGGGGAGCCCTAGCCTAAAGCCTAGGGGTGCCCTAGCCTGAAGGCTAGGGGAGCCCGAGCCTTAGCCTAGAGGAGCCTAAAGCCTAGGCGTGCCCTAGCCTGAAGGCTAGGGGAGCCCGAGCCTTAGCCTAGGGGAGCCCTAGCCTGAAGCCTAGGGGTGCCCTAGCCTGAAGGCTAGGGGAGCCCGAGCCTTAGCCTAGGGGAGCCTAAAGCCTAGGTGTGCCCTAGCCTGAAGGCTAGGGGAGCCCGAGCCTTAGCCTAGGGGAGCCCTAGCCTAAAGCCTAGGGGTGCCCTAGCCTGAAGGCTAGGGGAGCCCTAGCCTTAGCCTAGGGGAACCTAAAGCCTAGGGGTGCCCTAGCCTGAAGGCAAGGGGAGCCCTAGCCTTAGCCTAGGGGAGCCCTAGCCTAAAGCCTAGGGGTGCCCTAGCCAGAAGGCTAGGGGAGCCCTAGCCTTAGCCTAGGGGAGCCTAAAGCCTAGGGGTGCCCTAGCCTGAAGGCTAGGGGAGCCCTAGCCTTAGCCTAGGGGTGCCCTCGCCTAAAGCCTAGGGGTGCCCTAGCCTTAGCCTAGGGGAGCCTAAAGCCTAGGGGTGCCCTAGCATGAAGGCTAGGGGAGCCCTAGCCTTAGCCTAGGGGAGCCCTAGCCTAAAGCCTAGGGGTGCCCTAGCCTGAAGGCTAGGGGAGCCCTAGCCTTAGCCTAGGGGGGCCTAAAGCCTAGGGGTGCCCTAGCATGAAGGCTAGGGGAGCCCTAGCCTTGGCCTAGGGGAGCCCTAGCCTAAAGCCTAGGGGTGCCTTAGCCTGAAGGCTAGGGGAGCCCTAGCCTTAGCCTAGGGGAGCCCTAGCCTAAAGCCTAGGGGTGCCCTAGCCTGAAGGCAAGGGGAGCCCTAGCCTTAGCCTAGGGGAGCCTAAAGCCTAGGGGTGCCCTAGCCTGAAGGCTAGGGGAGCCCTAGCCTTAGCCTAGGGGAGCCCTAGTCTAAAGCCTAGGGGTGCCCTAGCCTGAAGGCTAGGGGAGCCCGAGCCGTAGACTAGGGGAGCCCTAGCCTAAAGCCTAGGGGTGCCCTAGCCTGAAGGCTAGGGGAGCCCGAGCCTTAGCCTAGGGGAGCCCTAGCCTAAAGCCTAGGGGTGCCCTAGCCTGAAGGCTAGGGGAGCCCGAGCCTTAGCCTAGGGGAGCCCTAGCCTAAAGCCTAGGGGTGCCCTAGCCTGAAGGCTAGCGGAGCCCGAGCCTTAGCCTAGGGGAGCCTAAAGCCTAGGGGTGCCCTAGCCTGAAGGCTAGGGGAGCCCGAGCCTTAGCCTAGGGGAGCCTAAAGCCTAGGGGTGCCCTAGCCTGAAGGCTAGGGGAGCCCGAGCCTTAGCCTAGGGGAGCCTAAACATAGGGGTGCCCTAGCCTGAAGGCTAGGGGAGCCCGAGCCTTAGCCTAGGGGAGCCGAGCCTAAAGCCTAGGGGTGCCCTAGCCTGAAGGCTAGGGGAGCCCGAACCTTAGCCTAGGGGAGCCTAAAGCCTAGGGGTGCCCTAGCCTGAAGGCTAGGGGAGCCCGAGCCTTAGCCTAGGGGAGCACTAGCCTAAAGCCTAGGGGTGCCCTAGCCTGAAGGCTAGGGGAGCCCGAGCCTTAGCCTAGGGGAGCCTAAAGCCTAGGGGTGCCCTAGCCTGAAGGCTAGGGGAGCCCGAGCCTTAGCCTAGGGGAGCCTAAAGCCTAGGGGTGCCCTAGCCTGAAGGCTAGGGGAGCCTGAGCCTAAGCCTAGGGAAGCCCTAGCCTAAAGCCTAGGGGTGCCCTAGCCTGAAGGTTAGGGGAGCCCGAGCCTTAGCCTAGGGGAGCCTAAAGCCTAGGGGTGCCCTAGCCTGAAGGCTAGGGGAGCCCGAGCCTTAGCCTAGGGGAGCCCTAGCCTAAAGCCTAGGGGTGCCCTAGCCTGAAGGCTAGGGGAGCCCGAGCCTTAGCATAGGGGAGCCTAAAGCCTAGGGGTGCCCTAGCCTGAAGGCTAGGGGAGCCCGAGCCTTAGCCTAGGGGAGCCCTAGCCTGAAGCCTAGGGGTGCGCTAGCCTGAAGGCTACGGGAGCCCGAGCCTTAGCCTAGGGGAGCCTAAAGCCTAGGGGTGCCCTAGCCTGAAGGCTAGGGGAGCCCGAGCCTTAGCCTAGGGGAGGCTAGCCTAAAGCCTAGGGGTGCCCTAGCCTGAAGGCTAGGGGAGCCCTAGCCTTAGCCTAGGGGAGCCCTAGCCTAAAGCCTAGGGGTGCCCTAGCCTGAAGGCTAGGGGAGCCCTAGCCTTAGCCTAGGGGAGCCTAAAGCCTAGGGGTGCCCTAGCCTGAAGGCTAGGGGAGCCCTAGCCTTACCCTAGGGGAGCCCTAGCCTAAAGCCTAGGGGTGCCCTAGCCTGAAGGCTAGGGGAGCCCTAGCCTTAGCCTAGGGGAGCCTAAAGCCTAGGGGTGCACTAGCCTGAAGGCTAGGGGAGCCCTAGCCTTAGCCTAGGGGAGCCCTAGCCTAAAGCCTAGAGGTGCCCTAGCCTGAAGGCTAGGGGAGCCCTAGCCTTAGCCTAGGGGAGCCTAAAGCCTAGGGGTGCCCTAGCATAAAGGCTAGGGGAGCCTTAGCCTTAGCCTAGGGGAGCCCTAGCCTAAAGCCTAGGGGTGCCCTAACCTGAAGGCTAGGGGAGCCCTAGCCTTAGCCTAGGGGAGCCTAAAGCCTAGGGGTGCCCTAGCCTGAAGGCAAGGGGAGCCCTAGCCTTAGCCTAGGGGAGCCCTAGCCTGAAGGCAAGGGGAGCCCTAGCCTTAGCCTAGGGGAGCCCTAGCCTAAAGCCTATGGGTGCCCTAGCCTGAAGGCTAGGGGAGCCCAAGCCTTTGCCTAGGGGAGCCTAAAGCCTAGGGGTGCCCTAGCCTGAAGGCTAGGGGAGCACTAACCTTAGCCTAGGGGAGCCCTAGCCTAAAGCCTAGGGGTGCCCTAGCCTGAGGGCTAGGGGAGACCTAGCCTTAGCCTAGGGTAGCCTAAAGCCTAGGGGTTCCCTAGCCTGAAGGCTAGGGGAGCCCTAGCCTTAGCCTAGGGGAGCCCTAGCCTAAAGCCTAGGGGTGCCCTAGCCTGAAGGCTAGGGGAGCCCTAGACTTAGACTAGGGCAGCCTGAAGCCTAGGGGTGCGCTAGCCTGAAGGCTAGGGGAGCCCTAGCCTTATCCTAGGGGAGCCCTAGCCTAAAGCCTAGGGGTGCCCTAGCCTGAAGGCTAGGGGAGCCCTAGCCTTAGCCTAGGGGAGCGTAAAGCCTAGGGGTGCCCTAGCCTGAAGGCTAGGGGAGCCCTAGCCTTAGCCTAGGGGAGCCCTAGCCTAAAGCCTAGGGGTTCCCTAGCCTGAAGGCTTGGGGAGCCCTAGCCTTAGCCTAGGGGAGCCCTAGCCTAAAGCCTAGGGGTGCCCTAGCCTGAAGGCTAGGGGAGCCCTAGCCTTAGCCAAGGGGAGCCTAAAGCCTAGGGGTGCCCTAGCCTTAAGGCTAGGGGAGCCCTAGCCTGAAGGCTAGGGGAGCCCTAGCCTTAGCCTAGGGGAGCTCTAGCCTAAAGCCTAGGGGTGCCCTAGCCTGAAGGCTAGGGGAGCCCTAGCCTTAGCCTAGGGGAGCCTAAAGCCTAGGGGTGCCCTAGCCTGAAGGCTAGGGGAGCCCTAGTCTTAGCCTAGGGGAGCCCTAACCTAAAGCCTAGGGGTGCCCTAGCCTGAAGGCTAGGGGAGCCATAGCCTTAGCCTAGGGGAGCCCTAGCCTAAAGCCTAGGGGTGGCCTAGCCTGAAGGCTAGGGGAGCCCTAGCCTTAGCCTAGGGGAGTCCTAGCCTAAAGCCTAGGGGTGCCCTAGCCTGAAGGCTAGGGGAGCCCTAGCCTTAGCCTAGGGGAGCCCTAGCCTAAAGCCTAGGGGTGCCCTAGCCTGAAGGCTAGGGGAGCCCTAGCCTTAGCCTAGGGGAGCCTAAAGCCTAGGGGTGCCCTAGCCTGAAGGCTAGGGGAGCCCTAGCCTTAGCCTAGAGGAGCCTAAAGTCTAGGGGTGCCCTAGCCTGAAGGCTAGGGGATCCCTAGCCTTAGCCTAGGGGAGGCCAAGCCTAAAGCCTAGGGGTGCCCTAGCCTGAAGGCTAGGGGAGCCCTAGCCTTAGCCTAGGGGAGCCTAAATCCTAGGGGTGCCCTAGCCTGAAGGCTAGGGGAGCCCTAGCCTTAGCCTAGGGGAGCCCTAGCCTAAAGCCTAGGGGTGCCCTAGCCGGAAGGCTAGGGGAGCCCTAGCCTTAGCCTAGGGGAGCCTAAAGCCTAGGGGTGCCCTAGCCTGAAGTCTAGGGGAGCCCTAGCCTAAAGCCTAGGGGTGCCCTAGCCTGAAGGCTAGGGGAGCCCGAGCCTTAGCCTAGGGGAGCCCAAGACTAAAGCCTAGGGGTGCCCTAGCCTGAAGGCTAGGGGAGCCTGAGCCTTAGCCTAGGGGAGCCTAAAGCCTAGGGGTGCCCTATCCTGAAGGCTAGGGGAGCCCGAGCCTTAGCCTAGGGGAGCCCTAGCCTAAAGCATAGGGGTGCCCTAGGCTGAAGGTTAGGGGAGCCCGAGCCTTAGCCTAGGGGAGCCTAAAGCCTAGGGGTGCCCTAGCCTGAAGGCTAGGGGAGCCCGAGCCTTAGCCAAGGGTAGCCCTAGCCTAAAGCCGAGGGGTGCCCTAGCCTGAAGGCTAGGGGAGCCCGAGCCTTTGCCTAGGGGAGCCTAAAGCCTAGGGGTGCCCTAGCCTGAAGGCTAGCGGAGCCTGAGCCTTAGCCTAGGGGAGCCTAAAGCCTAGGGGTGCCCTAGTATGAAGGCTAGGGGAGCCCTAGCCTTGGCCTAGGGGAGCCCTAGCCTAAAGCCTAGGGGTGCCCTAGCCTGAAGGCTAGGGGAGCCCTAGCCTTAGCCTAGGGGAGCCTAAAGCCTAGGGGTGCCCTAGCCTTAAGGCTAGGGGAGCCCTAGCCTTAGCCTTGGGGAGCCCTAGCCTAAAGCCTAGGGGTGCCCTAGCCTGAAGGCTAGGGGAGCCCTAGACTTAGCCTATGGGAGCCTAAAGCCTAGGGTTGCCCTAGCCATAAGGCTAGGGGAGCCCTAGCCTTAGCCTAGGGGAGCCCTAGCCTAAAGCCTAGGGGTGCCATAGCCTGAAGGCTAGGGGAGCCCTAGCCTTAGCCTAGGGTGGCCCTAGCCTAAAGCCTAGGGGTGCCCTAGCCTGAAGGCTAGGGGAGCCCTAGCCTTAGCCTAGGGGAGCCTAAAGCCTAGGGGTGCCCTAGCCTGAAGGCTAGGGGAGCCCTAGCCTTAGCCTAGGGGAGCGCTAGCCTAAAGCCTAGGGGTGCCCTAGCCTGAAGGCTAGGGGAGCCCTAGCCTTAGCCAAGGGGAGCCCTAGCCTAAAGCCTAGGGGTGCCCTAGCCTGAAGGCTAGGGGAGCCCTAGCCTTAGCCTAGGGGAGCCCTAGCCTAAAGCCTAGGGGTGCCCTAGCCTGAAGGCTAGGGGAGCCCTAGCCTTAGCCTAGGGGAGCCCTAGCCTAAAGCCTAGGGGTGCCCTAGCCTGAAGGCTAGGGGAGCCCTAGCCTTAGCCTAGGGGAGCCCTAGCCTAAAGCCTAGGGGTGCCCTAGCCTGAAGGCTAGGGGAGCCCTAGCCTTAGCCTAGGGGAGCCTAAAGCCTAGGGGTGCCCTAGCCTGAAGGCTAGGGGAGCCCTAGCCTTAGCCTAGGGGAGCCTAAAGCCTAGGGGTGCCCTAGCCTGAAGGCTAGGGGAGCCCTAGCCTTAGCCTAGGGGAGCCCTAGCCTAAAGCCTAGGGGTCCCCTAGCCTGAAGGCTAGGGGAGCCCTAGCCTTAGCCTAGGGGAGCCTAAATCCTAGGGGTGCCCTAGCCTGAAGGCTAGGGGAGCCCTAGCCTTAGCCTAGGGGAGCCTAAATCCTAGGGGTGCCCTAGCCTGAAGGCTAGCGGAGCCTGAGCCTTAGCCTAGGGGAGCCTAAAGCCTAGGGGTGCCCTAGTATGAAGGCTAGGGGAGCCCTAGCCTTGGCCTAGGGGAGCCCTAGCCTAAAGCCTAGGGGTGCCCTAGCCTGAAGGCTAGGGGAGCCCTAGCCTTAGCCTAGGGGAGCCTAAAGCCTAGGGGTGCCCTAGCCTTAAGGCTAGGGGAGCCCTAGCCTTAGCCTTGGGGAGCCCTAGCCTAAAGCCTAGGGGTGCCCTAGCCTGAAGGCTAGGGGAGCCCTAGACTTAGCCTATGGGAGCCTAAAGCCTAGGGTTGCCCTAGCCATAAGGCTAGGGGAGCCCTAGCCTTAGCCTAGGGGAGCCCTAGCCTAAAGCCTAGGGGTGCCATAGCCTGAAGGCTAGGGGAGCCCTAGCCTTAGCCTAGGGTGGCCCTAGCCTAAAGCCTAGGGGTGCCCTAGCCTGAAGGCTAGGGGAGCCCTAGCCTTAGCCTAGGGGAGCCTAAAGCCTAGGGGTGCCCTAGCCTGAAGGCTAGGGGAGCCCTAGCCTTAGCCTAGGGGAGCGCTAGCCTAAAGCCTAGGGGTGCCCTAGCCTGAAGGCTAGGGGAGCCCTAGCCTTAGCCAAGGGGAGCCCTAGCCTAAAGCCTAGGGGTGCCCTAGCCTGAAGGCTAGGGGAGCCCTAGCCTTAGCCTAGGGGAGCCCTAGCCTAAAGCCTAGGGGTGCCCTAGCCTGAAGGCTAGGGGAGCCCTAGCCTTAGCCTAGGGGAGCCCTAGCCTAAAGCCTAGGGGTGCCCTAGCCTGAAGGCTAGGGGAGCCCTAGCCTTAGCCTAGGGGAGCCCTAGCCTAAAGCCTAGGGGTGCCCTAGCCTGAAGGCTAGGGGAGCCCTAGCCTTAGCCTAGGGGAGCCTAAAGCCTAGGGGTGCCCTAGCCTGAAGGCTAGGGGAGCCCTAGCCTTAGCCTAGGGGAGCCTAAAGCCTAGGGGTGCCCTAGCCTGAAGGCTAGGGGAGCCCTAGCCTTAGCCTAGGGGAGCCCTAGCCTAAAGCCTAGGGGTCCCCTAGCCTGAAGGCTAGGGGAGCCCTAGCCTTAGCCTAGGGGAGCCTAAATCCTAGGGGTGCCCTAGCCTGAAGGCTAGGGGAGCCCTAGCCTTAGCCTAGGGGAGCCTAAATCCTAGGGGTGCCCTAGCCTGAAGGCTAGGGGAGCCATAGCCTTAGCCTAGGGGAGCCCTAGCCTAAATCCTAGGGGTGCCCTAGCCTGAAGGCTAGGGGAGCCCTAGCCTTAGCCTAGGGGAGCCTAAAGCCTAGGGGTGCCCTAGCCTGAAGGCTAGGGGAGCCCTAGCCTTAGCCTAGGTGAGCCCTAGCCTAAAGCCTAGGGGTGCCCTAGCCTGAAGGCTAGGGGAGCCCGAGCCTTAGCCTAGGGGAGCCTAAAGCTTAGGGGTGCCCTAGCCTGAAGGCTAGGGGAGCCCTAGCCTTAGCCTAGGGGAGCCCTAGCCTAAAGCCTAGGGGTGCCCTAGCCTGAAGGCTGGGGGAGCCCTAGCCTTAGCCTAGGGGAGCCTAAATCCTAGGGGTGCCCTAGCCTGAAGGCTAGGGGAGCTCTAGCCTTAGCCTAGGGGAGCCCTAGCCTAAATCCTAGGGGTGCCCTAGCCTGAAGGCTAGGGGAGCCCGAGCCTTAACCTAGGGGAGCCCTAGCCTAAAGCCTAGGGGTGCCCTAGCATGAAGGCTAGGGGAGCCCGAGCCTTAGCCTAGGTGAGCCTAAAGCCTAGGGGTGCCCTAGCCTGAAGGCTAGGGGAGCCCGAGCCTTAGCCTAGGGGAGCCCTAGCCTAAAGCCTAGGGGTGCCCTAGCCTGAAGGCTAGGGGAGCCCGAGCCTTAGCATAGGGGAGCCTAAAGCCTAGGGGTGCCCTAGCCTGAAGGCTAGGGGAGCCCGAGCCTTAGCCTAGGGGAGCCCTAGCCTGAAGCCTAGGGGTGCGCTAGCCTGAAGGCTAGGGGAGCCCGAACCTTAGCCTAGGGGAGCCTAAAGCCTAGGGGTGCCCTAGCATGAAGGCTAGGGGAGCCCGAGCCTTAGCCTAGGGGAGCCCTAGCCTAAAGCCTAGGGGTGCCCTAGCCTGAAGGCTAGGGGAGCCCTAGCCTTAGCCTAGGGGAGCCCTAGCCTAAAGCCTAGGGGTGCCCTAGCCTGAAGGCTAGGGGAGCCCTAGCCTTAGCCTAGGGGAGCCTAAAGCCTAGGGGTGCCCTAGACTGAAGGCTAGGGGAGCCCTAGCCTTACCCTAGGGGAGCCCTAGCCTAAAGCCTAGGGGTGCCCTAGCCTGAAGGCTAGGGGAGCCCTAGCCTTAGCCTAGGGGAGCCTAAAGCCTAGGGGTGCCCTAGCATAAAGGCTAGGGGAGCCCTAGCCTTAGCCTAGGGGAGCCCTAGCCTAAAGCCTAGGGGTGCCCTAGCCTGAAGGCTAGGGGAGCCCTAGCCTTAGCCTAGGGGAGCCTAAAGCCTAGGGGTGCCCTAGCCTGAAGGCAAGGGGAGCCCTAGCCTTAGCCTAGGGGAGCCCTAGCCTGAAGGCAAGGGGAGCCCTAGCCTTAGCCTAGGGGAGCCCTAGCCTAAAGCCTATGGGTGCCCTAGCCTGAAGGCTAGGGGAGCCCTAGCCTTTGCCTAGGGGAGCCTAAAGCCTAGGGGTGCCCTAGCCTGAAGGCTAGGGGAGCACTAACCTTAGGCTAGGGGAGCCCTAGCCTAAAGCCTAGGGGTGCCCTAGCCTGAGGGCTAGGGGAGCCCTAGCCTTAGCCTAGGGGAGCCTAAAGCCTAGGGGTGCCCTAGCCTGAAGGCTAGGGGAGCCCTAGCCTTAGCCTAGGGGAGCCTGAAGCCTAGGGGTGCGCTAGCCTGAAGGCTAGGGGAGCCCTAGCCTTATCCTAGGGGAGCCCTAGCCTAAAGCCTATGGGTGTCCTAGCCTGAAGGCTAGGGGAGCCCTAGCCTTAGCCTAGGGGAGCCTAAAGCCTAGGGGTGCCCTAGCCTGAAGGCTAGGGGAGCCCTAGCCTTAGCCTAGGGGAGCCCTAGCCTAAAGCCTAGGGGTTCCCTAGCCTGAAGGCTAGGGGAGCCCTAGCCTTAGCCTAGGGGAGCCCTAGCCTAAAGCCTAGGGGTGCCCTAGCCTGAAGGCTAGGGGAGCCCTAGCCTTAGCCAAAGGGAGCCTAAAGACTAGGGGTGCCCTAGCCTTAAGGCTAGGGGAGCCCTAGCCTGAAGGCTAGGGGAGCCCTAGCCTTAGCCTAGGGGAGCTCTAGCCTAAAGCCTAGGGGTGCCCTAGCCTGAAGGCTAGGGGAGCCCTAGCCTTAGCCTAGGGGAGCCTAAAGCCTAGGGGTGCCCTAGCCTGAAGGCTAGGGGAGCCCTAGTCTTAGCCTAGGGGAGCCCTAGCCTAAAGCCTAAGGGTGCCCTAGCCTGAAGGCTAGGGGAGCCCTAGCCTTAGCCTAGGGGAGCCCTAGCCTAAAGCCTAGGGGTGGCATAGCCTGAAGGCTAGGGGAGCCCTAGCCTTAGCCTAGGGGTGTCCTAGCCTAAAGCCTAGGGGTGCCCTAGCCTGAAAGCTAGGGGAGCCCTAGCCTTAGCCTAGGGGAGCCCTAGCCTAAAGCCTAGGGGTGCCCTAGCCTGAAGGCTAGGGGAGCCCTAGCCTTAGCCTAGGGGAGCCTAAAGCCTAGGGGTGCCCTAGCCTGAAGGCTAGGGGAGCCCTAGCCTTAGCCTAGAGGAGCCTAAAGTCTAGGGGTGCCCTAGCCTGAAGGCTAGGGGAGCCCTAGCCTTAGCCTAGGGGAGGCCTAGCCTAAAGCCT
The DNA here is from genome assembly GCF_050624435.1 of Tenrec ecaudatus. NCBI lineage: Eukaryota > Metazoa > Chordata > Mammalia > Afrosoricida > Tenrecidae > Tenrec > Tenrec ecaudatus. The sequence continues at coordinate 333,188 of NW_027459376.1, read as the reverse complement.
AGGGGTGCCCTAGCCTGAAGGCTAGGGGAGCCCTAGCCTTAGCCTAGGGGAGCCTAAATCCTAGGGGTGCCCTAGCCTGAAGGCTAGGGGAGCCCTAGCCTTAGCCTAGGGGAGCCCTAGCCTAAAGCCTAGGGGTGCCCTAGCCTGAAGGCTAGGGGAGCCCTAGCCTTAGCCTAGGGGAGCCTAAAGCCTAGGGGTGCCCTAGCCTGAAGGCTAGGGGAGCCCTAGCCTTAGCCTAGGTGAGCCCTAGCCTAAAGCCTAGGGGTGCCCTAGCCTGAAGGCTAGGGGAGCCCGAGCCTTAGGCTAGGGGAGCCCAAGATTAAAGCCTAGGGGTGCCCTAGCCTGAAGGCTAGGGGAGCCCGAGCCTTAGCCTAGGGGAGCCTAAAGCCTAGGGGTGCCCTATCCTGAAGGCTAGGGGAGCCCGAGCCTTAGCCTAGGGGAGCCCTAGCCTAAAGCATAGGGGTGCCCTAGGCTGAATGTTAGGGGAGCCCGAGCCTTAGCCTAGGGGAGCCTAAAGCCTAGGGGTGCCCTAGCCTGAAGGCTAGGGGAGCCCGAGCCTTAGCCAAGGGTAGCCCTAGCCTAAAGCCGAGGGGTGCCCTAGCCTGAAGGCTAGGGGAGCCCGAGTCTTAGCCTAGGGGAGCCTAAAGCCTAGGGGTGCCCTAGCCTGAAGGCTAGCGGAGCCCGAGCCTTAGCCTAGGGGAGCCCTAGCCTGAAGCCTAGGGGTGCCCTAGCCTGAAGGCTAGGGGAGCCCTAGCCTTAGCCTAGGGGAGCCTAAAGCCTTAGGGTGCCCTAGTATGAAGGCTAGGGGAGCCCTAGCCTTGGCCTAGGGGAGCCCTAGCCTAAAGCCTAGGGGTGCCCTAGCCTGAAGGCTAGGGGAGCCCTAGCCTTAGCCTAGGGGAGCCTAAAGCCTAGGGGTGCCCTAGCCTTAAGGCTAGGGGAGCCCTAGCCTTCGCCTTGGGGAGCCCTAGCCTAAAGCCTAGGGGTGCCCTAGCCTGAAGGCTAGGGGAGCCCTAGACTTAGCCTATGGGAGCCTAAAGCCTAGGGTTGCCCTAGCCTTAAGGCTAGGGGAGCCCTAGCCTTAGCCTAGGGGAGCCCTAGCCTAAAGCCTAGGGGTGCCATAGCCTGAAGGCTAGGGGAGCCTTAGCCTTAGCCTAGGGTGGCCCTAGCCTAAAGCCTAGGGGTGCCCTAGCCTGAAGGCTAGGGGAGCCCTAGCCTTAGCCTAGGGGAGCCTAAAGCCTAGGGGTGCCCTAGCCTGAAGGCTAGGGGAGACCTAGCCTTAGCCTAGGGGAGCGCTAGCCTAAAGCCTAGGGGTGCCCTAGCCTGAAGGCTAGGGGAGCCCTAGCCTTAGCCTAGGGGAGCCCTAGCCTAAAGCCTAGGGGTGCCCTAGCCTGAAGGCTAGGGGAGCCCTAGCCTTAGCCTAGGGGAGCCCTAGCCTAAAGCCTAGGGGTGCCCTAGCCTGAAGGCTAGGGGAGCCCTAGCCTTAGCCTAGGGGAGCCCTAGCCTAAAGCCTAGGGGTGCCCTAGCCTGAAGGCTAGGGGAGCCCTAGCCTTAGCCTAGGGGAGCCTAAAGCCTAGGGGTGCCCTACCCTGAAGGCTAGGGGAGCCCTAGCCTTAGCCTAGGGGAGCCTAAAGCCTAGGGGTGCCCTAGCCTGAAGGCTAGGGGAGCCCTAGCCTTAGCCTAGGGGAGCCCTAGCCTAAAGCCTAGGGGTGCCCTAGCCTGAAGGCTAGGGGAGCCCTAGCCTTAGCCTAGCGGAGCCTAAATCCTAGGGGTGCCCTAGCCTGAAGGCTAGGGGAGCCATAGCCTTAGCCTAGGGGAGCCCTAGCCTAAATCCTAGGGGTGCCCTAGCCTGAAGGCTAGGGGAGCCCTAGCCTTAGCCTAGGGGAGCCTAAAGCCTAGGGGTGCCCTAGCCTGAAGGCTAGGGGAGCCCTAGCCTTAGCCTAGGTGAGCCCTAGCCTAAAGCCTAGGGGTGCCCTAGCCTGAAGGCTAGGGGAGCCCGAGCCTTAGCCTAGGGGAGCCTAAAGCTTAGGGGTGCCCTAGCCTGAAGGCTAGGGGAGCCCTAGCCTTAGCCTAGGGGAGCCCTAGCCTAAAGCCTAGGGGTGCCCTAGCCTGAAGGCTAGGGGAGCCCTAGCCTTAGCCTAGGGGAGCCTAAATCCTAGGGGTGCCCTAGCCTGAAGGCTAGGGGAGCCCTAGCCTTAGCCTAGGGGAGCCCTAGCCTAAATCCTAGGTGTGCCCTAGCCTGAAGGCTAGGGGAGCCCTAGCCTTAGCCTAGGGGAGCCTAAAGCCTAGGGGTGCCCTAGCCTGAAGGCTAGGCGAGCCCTAGCCTTAGCCTAGGTGAGCCCTAGCCTAAAGCCTAGGGGTGCCCTAGCCTGAAGGTTAGGGGAGCCCGAGCCTTAGCCTAGGGGAGCCTAAAGCCTAGGGGTGCCCTAGCCTGAAGGCTAGGGGAGCCCGAGCCTTAGCCAAGGGGAGCCCTAGCATAAAGCCTAGGGGTGCCCTAGCCTGAAGTCTAGGGGAGCCCGAGCCTTAGCCTAGGGGAGCCTAAAGCCTAGGGGTGCCCTAGCCTGAAGGCTAGGGGAGCCCTAGCCTTAGCCTAGGGGAGCCTAAAGCCTAGGGGTGCCCTAGCCTGAAGGCTAGGGGAGACCTAGCCTTAGCCTAGGGGAGCGCTAGCCTAAAGCCTAGGGGTGCCCTAGCCTGAAGGCTAGGGGAGCCCTAGCCTTAGCCTAGGGGAGCCTAAAGCCTAGGGGTGCCCTAGCCTGAAGGCTAGGGGAGACCTAGCCTTAGCCTAGGGGAGCGCTAGCCTAAAGCCTAGGGGTGCCCTAGCCTGAAGGCTAGGGGAGCCCTAGCCTTAGCCTAGGGGAGCCCTAGCCTAAAGCCTAGGGGTGCCCTAGCCTGAAGGCTAGGGGAGCCCTAGCCTTAGCCTAGGGGAGCCCTAGCCTAAAGCCTAGGGGTGCCCTAGCCTGAAGGCTAGGGGAGCCCTAGCCTTAGCCTAGGGGAGCCCTAGCCTAAAGCCTAGGGGTGCCCTAGCCTGAAGGCTAGGGGAGCCCTAGCCTTAGCCTAGGGGAGCCTAAAGCCTAGGGGTGCCCTACCCTGAAGGCTAGGGGAGCCCTAGCCTTAGCCTAGGGGAGCCTAAAGCCTAGGGGTGCCCTAGCCTGAAGGCTAGGGGAGCCCTAGCCTTAGCCTAGGGGAGCCCTAGCCTAAAGCCTAGGGGTGCCCTAGCCTGAAGGCTAGGGGAGCCCTAGCCTTAGCCTAGCGGAGCCTAAATCCTAGGGGTGCCCTAGCCTGAAGGCTAGGGGAGCCATAGCCTTAGCCTAGGGGAGCCCTAGCCTAAAACCTAGGGGTGCCCTAGCCTGAAGGCTAGGGGAGCCCTAGCCTTAGCCTAGGGGAGCCTAAAGCCTAGGGGTGCCCTAGCCTGAAGGCTAGGGGAGCCCTAGCCTTAGCCTAGGTGAGCCCTAGCCTAAAGCCTAGGGGTGCCCTAGCCTGAAGGCTAGGGGAGCCCGAGCCTTAGCCTAGGGGAGCCTAAAGCTTAGGGGTGCCCTAGCCTGAAGGCTAGGGGAGCCCTAGCCTTAGCCTAGGGGAGCCCTAGCCTAAAGCCTAGGGGTGCCCTAGCCTGAAGGCTAGGGGAGCCCTAGCCTTAGCCTAGGGGAGCCTAAATCCTAGGGGTGCCCTAGCCTGAAGGCTAGGGGAGCCCTAGCCTTAGCCTAGGGGAGCCCTAGCCTAAATCCTAGGTGTGCCCTAGCCTGAAGGCTAGGGGAGCCCTAGCCTTAGCCTAGGGGAGCCTAAAGCCTAGGGGTGCCCTAGCCTGAAGGCTAGGCGAGCCCTAGCCTTAGCCTAGGTGAGCCCTAGCCTAAAGCCTAGGGGTGCCCTAGCCTGAAGGTTAGGGGAGCCCGAGCCTTAGCCTAGGGGAGCCTAAAGCCTAGGGGTGCCCTAGCCTGAAGGCTAGGGGAGCCCGAGCCTTAGCCTAGGGGAGCCTAAAGCCTAGGGGTGCCCTAGCCTGAAGGCTAGGGGAGCCCGAGCCTTAGCCTAGGGGAGCCCTAGCCTAAAGCCTAGGGGTGCCCTAGCCTGAAGGCTAGGGGAGACCTAGCCTTAGCCTAGGGGAGCCCTAGCCTAAAGCCTAGGGGTGCCCTAGCCTGAAGGCTAGGGGAACCCTAGCCTTAGCCTAGGGGAGCCTAAAGCCTAGGGGTGCCCTAGCCTGAAGGCTAGGGGAGCCCTAGCCTTACCCTAGGGGAGCCCTAGCCTAAAGCCTAGGGGTGCCCTAGCCTGAAGGCTAGGGGAGCCCTAGCCTTAGCTAGGGGAGCCTAAAGCCTAGGGGTGCACTAGCCTGAAGGCTAGGGGAGCCCTAGCCTTAGCCTAGGGGAGCCCTAGCCTAAAGCCCAGGGGTGCCCTAGCCTTAGCCTAGGGGAGCCTAAAGCCTAGGGGTGCCCTAGCATGAAGGCTAGGGGAGCCCTAGCCTTAGCCTAGGGGAGCCCTAGCCTAAAGCCTAGGGGTGCCCTAGCCTGAAGGCTAGGGGAGCCCTAGCCTTAGCCTAGGGGAGCCTAAAGCCTAGGGGTGCCCTAGCCTGAAGGCTAGGGGAGCACTAGCCTTAGCCTAGGGGAGCCTAAAGCCTAGGGGTGCCCTAGCATGAAGGCTAGGGGAGCCCTAGCCTTGGCCTAGGGAAGCCCTAGCCTAAAGCCTAGGGGTGCCCTAGCCTGAAGGCTAGGGGAGCCCTAGCCTTAGCCTAGGGGAGCCTAAAGCCTAGGGGTGCCCTAGCCTGAAGGCTAGGGGAGCCCTAGCCTTAGCCTAGGGGAGCCCTAGCCTAAAGCCTAGGGGTGCCCTAGCCTGAAGGCTAGGGGAGCCCTAGCCTTAGCCTAGGGGAGCCCTAGCCTAAAGCCTAGGGGTGCCCTAGCCTGAAGGCTAGGGGAGCCCTAGCCTTAGCCTAGGGGAGCCCTAGCCTAAAGCCTAGGGGTGCCCTAGCCTGAAGGCTAGGGGAGCCTAGCCTTAGCCTAGGGGAGCCTAAAGCCTAGGGGTGCCCAAGCCTGAAGGCTAGGGGAGCCCTAGCCTTAGCCTAGGGGAGCCTAAAGCCTAGGGGTGCCCTAGCCTGAAGGCTAGGGGAGCCCTAGCCTTAGCCTAGGGGAGCCTAAATCCTAGGGGTGCCCTAGCCTGAAGGCTAGGGTAGCCCTAGCCTTAGCCTAGGGGAGCCCTAGCCTAAAGCCTAGGGGTGCCCTAGCCTGAAGGCTAGGGGAGCCCTAGCCTTAGCCTAGGGGAGCCTAAAGCCTAGGGGTGCCCTAGCCTGAAGGCTAGGGGAGCCCTAGCCTTAGCCTAGGGGAGCCCTAGCCTAAAGCCTAGGGGTGCCCTAGCCTGAAGGCTAGGGGAGCCCTAGCCTTAGCCTAGGGGAGCCCAAAGCCTAGGGGTGCCCTAGCCTGAAGGCTAGGGGAGACCTAGCCTTAGCCTAGGTGAGCCCTAGCCTAAAGCCTAGGGGTGTCCTAGCCTGAAGGCTAGGGGAGCCCTAGCCTTAGCCTAGGGGAGCCTAAAGCCTAGGGGTGCCCTAGCCTGAAGGCTAGGGGAGCCCTAGCCTTAGCCTAGGGGAGGCCTAGCCTAAAGCCTAGGGGTGCCCTAGCCTGAAGGATAGGGGAGCCCTAGCCTTAGCCTAGGGGAGCCTAAAGCCTAGGGGTGTCCTAGCCTGAAGGCTAGGGGAGCCCTAGCCTTTGCCTAGGGGAGCCCTAGCCTAAAGCCTAGGGGTGCCCTAGCCTGAAGGCTAGGGGAGCCCTAGCCTTAGCCTAGGGGAGCCTAAAGCCTAGGGGTGCCCTAGCCTGAAGGCTAGGGGAGCCCGAGCCTTAGCCTAGGGGAGCCTAAAGCCTAGGGGTGCCCTAGCCTGAAGGCTAGGGGAGCCCGAGCCTTAGCCTAGGGGAGCCCTAGCCTAAAGCCTAGGGGTGCCCTAGCCTGAAGGCTAGGGGAGACCTAGCCTTAGCCTAGGGGAGCCCTAGCCTAAAGCCTAGGGGTGCCCTAGCCTGAAGGCTAGGGGAACCCTAGCCTTAGCCTAGGGGAGCCTAAAGCCTAGGGGTGCCCTAGCCTGAAGGCTAGGGGAGCCCTAGCCTTACCCTAGGGGAGCCCTAGCCTAAAGCCTAGGGGTGCCCTAGCCTGAAGGCTAGGGGAGCCCTAGCCTTAGCTAGGGGAGCCTAAAGCCTAGGGGTGCACTAGCCTGAAGGCTAGGGGAGCCCTAGCCTTAGCCTAGGGGAGCCCTAGCCTAAAGCCCAGGGGTGCCCTAGCCTTAGCCTAGGGGAGCCTAAAGCCTAGGGGTGCCCTAGCATGAAGGCTAGGGGAGCCCTAGCCTTAGCCTAGGGGAGCCCTAGCCTAAAGCCTAGGGGTGCCCTAGCCTGAAGGCTAGGGGAGCCCTAGCCTTAGCCTAGGGGAGCCTAAAGCCTAGGGGTGCCCTAGCCTGAAGGCTAGGGGAGCACTAGCCTTAGCCTAGGGGAGCCTAAAGCCTAGGGGTGCCCTAGCATGAAGGCTAGGGGAGCCCTAGCCTTGGCCTAGGGAAGCCCTAGCCTAAAGCCTAGGGGTGCCCTAGCCTGAAGGCTAGGGGAGCCCTAGCCTTAGCCTAGGGGAGCCTAAAGCCTAGGGGTGCCCTAGCCTGAAGGCTAGGGGAGCCCTAGCCTTAGCCTAGGGGAGCCCTAGCCTAAAGCCTAGGGGTGCCCTAGCCTGAAGGCTAGGGGAGCCCTAGCCTTAGCCTAGGGGAGCCCTAGCCTAAAGCCTAGGGGTGCCCTAGCCTGAAGGCTAGGGGAGCCCTAGCCTTAGCCTAGGGGAGCCCTAGCCTAAAGCCTAGGGGTGCCCTAGCCTGAAGGCTAGGGGAGCCTAGCCTTAGCCTAGGGGAGCCTAAAGCCTAGGGGTGCCCAAGCCTGAAGGCTAGGGGAGCCCTAGCCTTAGCCTAGGGGAGCCTAAAGCCTAGGGGTGCCCTAGCCTGAAGGCTAGGGGAGCCCTAGCCTTAGCCTAGGGGAGCCTAAATCCTAGGGGTGCCCTAGCCTGAAGGCTAGGGTAGCCCTAGCCTTAGCCTAGGGGAGCCCTAGCCTAAAGCCTAGGGGTGCCCTAGCCTGAAGGCTAGGGGAGCCCTAGCCTTAGCCTAGGGGAGCCTAAAGCCTAGGGGTGCCCTAGCCTGAAGGCTAGGGGAGCCCTAGCCTTAGCCTAGGGGAGCCCTAGCCTAAAGCCTAGGGGTGCCCTAGCCTGAAGGCTAGGGGAGCCCTAGCCTTAGCCTAGGGGAGCCTAAAGCCTAGGGGTGCCCTAGCCTGAAGGCTAGGGGAGACCTAGCCTTAGCCTAGGTGAGCCCTAGCCTAAAGCCTAGGGGTGTCCTAGCCTGAAGGCTAGGGGAGCCCTAGCCTTAGCCTAGGGGAGCCTAAAGCCTAGGGGTGCCCTAGCCTGAAGGCTAGGGGAGCCCTAGCCTTAGCCTAGGGGAGGCCTAGCCTAAAGCCTAGGGGTGCCCTAGCCTGAAGGATAGGGGAGCCCTAGCCTTAGCCTAGGGGAGCCTAAAGCCTAGGGGTGTCCTAGCCTGAAGGCTAGGGGAGCCCTAGCCTTTGCCTAGGGGAGCCCTAGCCTAAAGCCTAGGGGTGCCCTAGCCTGAAGGCTAGGGGAGCCCTAGCCTTAGCCTAGGGGAGCCTAAAGCCTAGGGGTGCCCTAGCCTGAAGGCTAGGGGAGCCCTAGCCTTAGCCTAGGGGAGCCCTAGCCTAAAGCCTAGGGGTGCCCTAGCCTGAAGGCTAGGGGAGCCCTAGCCTTAGCCTAGGGGAGCCTAAAGCCTAGGGGTGCCCTAGCCTGAAGGCTAGGGGAGCCCTAGCCTTAGCCTAGGGGAGCCCTAGCCTAAAGCCTAGGGGTGCCCTAGCCTGAAGGCTAGGGGAGCCCTAGCCTTAGCCTAGGGGAGCCTAAAGCCTAGGGGTGCCCTAGCCTGAAGGCTAGGGGAGCCCTAGCCTTAGCCTAGGGGAGCCCTAGCCTAAAGCCTAGGGGTGCCCTAGTCTGAAGGCTAGGGGAGCCCTAGCCTTAGCCTAGGGGAGCCTAAAGCCTAGGGGTGCCCTATCCTGAAGGCTAGGGGAGCCCTAGCCATAGCCTAGGGGAGCCCTAGCCTAAAGCCTAGGGGTGCCCTAGCCTGAAGGCTAGGGGAGCCCTAGCCTTAGCCTAGGGGAGCCCTAGCCTAAAGCCTAGGGGTGCCCTAGCCTGAAGGCTTGGGAGCCCTAGCCTTAGCCTAGGGGAGCCTAAAGCCTAGGGGTGCCCTAGCCTGAAGGCTAGGGGAGCCCTAGCCTTAGCCTAGGGGAGCCCTAGCCTAAAGCCTAGGGGTGCCCTAGCCTGAAGTCTAGGGGAGCCCTAGCCTTAGCCTAGGGGAGCCTAAAGCCTAGGGGTGCCCTAGCCTGAAGGCTAGGGGAGCCCTAGCCTTAGCCTAGGGGAGCCCTAGCCTAAACCTAGGGGTGCACTAGCCTGAAGGCTAGGGGAGCCCTAGCCTTAGCCTAGGGGAGCCTAAAGCCTAGGGGTGGCCTAGCCTGAAGGCTAGGGGAGCCCTAGCCTTAGCCTAGGGGAGCCCTAGCCTAAAGCCTAGGGGTGCCCTAGCCTGAAGGCTAGGGGAGACCTAGCCTTAGCCTAGGGGAGCCTAAAGCCTAGGGGTGCCCTAGCCTGAAGGCTAGGGGAGCCCTAGCCCTTGCCTAGGGGAGCCCTAGCCTAAAGCCTAGGGGTGCCCTTGCCTGAAGGCTAGGGGAGCCCTAGCCTTAGCCTAGGGGAGCCTAAAGCCTAGGGTTGCCCTAGCCTGAAGGCTAGGGGAGCCCTAGCCTTAGCCTAGGGGAGCCCTAGCCTAAAGCCTAGGGGTGCCCTAGCCTGAAGGCTAGGGGAGCCCTAGCCTTAGCCTAGGGGAGCCTAAAGCCTAGGGGTGCCCTAGCCTGAAGGCTAGGGGAGCCCTAGCCTTAGCCTAGGGGAGCCCTAGCCTAAAGCCTAGGGGTGCCCTAGCCTGAAGGCTAGGGGAGCCCTAGCCTTAGCCTAGGGGAGCCTAAAGCCTAGGGGTGCCCTAGCCTGAAGGCTAGGGGAGCCCTAGCCTTAGCCTAGGGGAGCCCTAGCCTAAAGCCTAGGGGTGCCCTAGCCTGAAGGCTAGGGGAGCCCTAGCATTAGCCTAGGGGAGCCTAAAGCCTAGGGGTGCCCTAGACTGAAGGCTAGGGGAGCCCTAGCCTTAGTCTAGGGGAGCCTAAAGCCTAGGGGTGCCCTAGCCTGAAGGCTAGGGGAGTCCTAGCCTTAGCCTAGGGGAGCCCTAGCCTTAGCCTAGGGGAGCCTAAAGCCTAGGGGTGCCCTAGCCTGAAGGCTAGGGGAGCCCTAGCCTTAGGCTAGGGGAGCCCTAGCCTTAGTCTAGGGGAGCCTAAAGCCTAGGGGTGCCCTAGCCTGAAGGCTAGGGGAGTCCTAGCCTTAGCCTAGGGGAGCCTAAAGCCTAGGGGTGCCCTAGCCTGAAGGCTAGGGGAACCCTAGCCTTAGCCGAGGGGAGCCTAAAGCCTAGGGGTGCCCTAGCCTGAAGGCTAGGGGAGCCCTAACCTTAGCCGAGGGGAACCTAAAGCCTAGGGGTGCCCTAGCCTGAAGGCTAGGGGAGCCCTAGCCTTAGCCGAGGGGAGCCTAAAGCCTAGGGGTGCCCTAGCCTGAAGGCTAGGGGAGCCCTAGCCTTAGCCGAGGGGAGCCTAAAGCCTAGGGGTGCTCTACCCTGAAGGCTAGGGGAGCCCTAGCCTTAGCCGAGGGGAGCCTAAAGCCTAGGGGTGCCCTAGACTGAAGGCTAGGGGAGCCCTAGCCTTAGCCGAGGGGAGCCTAAAGCCTAGGGGTGCCCTAGCCTGAAGGCTAGGGGAGCCCTAGCCTTAGCCGAGGGGAGCCTAAAGCCGAGGGGTGCCCTAGCCTGAAGGCTAGGGGAGCCCTAGCCTTAGCCGAGGGGAGCCTAAAGCCTAGGGGTGCCCTAGCCTGAAGGCTAGGGGAGCCCTAGCCTTAGCCGAGGGGAGCCTAAAGTCTAGGGGTGCCCTAGCCTGAAGGCTAGGGGAGCCCTAGCCTTAGCCGAGGGGAGCCTAAAGCCTAGGGGTGCCCTAGCCTGAAGGCTAGGGGAGCCCTAACCTTAGCCGAGGGGAGCCTAAAGCCTAGGGGTGCCCTAGCCTGAAGGCTAGGGGAGCCCTAGCCTTAGCCGAGGGGAGCCTAAAGCCTAGGGGTGCCCTAGCCTGAAGGCTAGGGGAGCCCTAGCCTTAGCCGAGGGGAGCCTAAAGCCTAGGGGTGCCCTAGCCTGAAGGCTAGGGGAGCCCTAGCCTTAGCCGAGGGGAGCCTAAAGCCTAGGGGTGCCCTAGCCTGAAGGCTAGGGGAGCCCTAGCCTTAGCCGAGGGGAGCCTAAAGCCTAGGGGTGCCCTAGCCTGAAGGCTAGGGGAGCCCTAGCCTTAGCCGAGGGGAGCCGAAAGCCTAGGGGTGCCCTAGCCTGAAGGCTAGGGGAGCCCTAGCCTTAGCCGAGGGGAGCCGAAAGCCTAGGGGTGCCCTAGCCTGAAGGCTAGGGGAGCCCTAGCCTTAGCCGAGGGGAGCCGAAAGCCTAGGGGTGCCCTAGCCTGAAGGCTAGGGGAGCCCTCGCCTTAGCCGAGGGGAGCCGAAAGCCTAGGGGTGCCCTAGCCTGAAGGCTAGGGGAGCCCTCGCCTTAGCCGAGGGGAGCCGAAAGCCTAGGGGTGCCCTAGCCTGAAGGCTAGGGGAGCCCTAGCCTTAGCCGAGGGGAGCCGAAAGCCTAGGGGTGCCCTAGCCTGAAGGCTAGGGGAGCCCTAGCCTTAGCCGAGGGGAGCCGAAAGCCTAGGGGTGCCCTAGCCTGAAGGCTAGGGGAGCCCTAGCCTTAGCCGAGGGGAGCCGATAGCCTAGGGGTGCCCTAGCCTGAAGGCTAGGGGAGCCCTAGCCTTAGCCGAGGGGAGCCGAAAGCCTAGGGGTGCCCTAGCCTGAAAGCTAGGGGAGCCCTAGCCTTAGCCGAGGGGAGCCGAAAGCCTAGGGGTGCCCTAGCCTGAAGGCTAGGGGAGCCCTAGCCTTAGCCGAGGGGAGCCGAAAGCCTAGTGTTGCCCTAGCCTGAAGGCTAGGGGAGCCCTAGCCTTAGCCGAGGGGAGCCGAAAGCCTAGGGGTGCCCTAGCCTGAAGGCTAGGGGAGCCCTAGCCTTAGCCGAGGGGAGCCGAAAGCCTAGGGGTGCCCTAGCCTGAAGGCTAGGGGAGCCGTAGCCTTAGGCGAGGGGAGCCGAAAGCCTAGGGGTGCCCTAGCCTGAAGGCAAGGGGAGCCCTAGCCTTAGCCGAGGGGAGCCGAAAGCCTAGGGGTGCCCTACCCTGAAGGCTAGGGGAGCCCTAGCCTTAGCCGAGGGGAGCCGAAAGCCTAGGGGTGCCCTAGCCTGAAGGCTAGGGGAGCCCTAGCCTTAGCCGAGGGGAGCCGAAAGCCTAGGGGTACCCTAGCCTTCAGGCTAGGGGAGCCCTAGCCTTAGCCGAGGGGAGCCGAAAGCCTAGGGGTGCCCTAGCCTGAAGGCTAGGGGAGCCCTAGTCTTAGCCGAGGGGAGCCGAAAGCCTAGGGGTGCCCTAGCCTGAAGGCTAGGGGAGCCCCAGCCTTAGCCGAGGGGAGCCGAAAGCCTAGGGGTGCCCTAGCCTGAAGGCAAGGGGAGCCCCAGCCTTAGCCGAGGGGAGCCGAAAGCCTAGGGGTGCCCTAGCCTGAAGGCTAGGGGAGCCCCAGCCTTAGCCGAGGGGAGCCTTAAGCGTAGGGGTGCCCTAGCCTGAAGGCTAGGGGAGCCCCAGCCTTAGCCGAGGGGAGCCTAAAACCTAGGGGTGCCCTAGCCTGAAGGCTAGGGGAGCCCCAGCCTTAGCCGAGGGGAGCCTAAAGCCTAGGGGTGCCCTAGCCTGAAGGCTAGGGGAGCCCCAGCCTTAGCCGAGGGGAGCCTAAAGCCTAGGGGTGCCCTAGCCTGAAGGCTAGGGGAGCCCCAGCCTTAGCCGAGGGGAGCCTAAAGCCTAGGGGTGCCCTAGCCTGAAGGCTAGGGGAGCCCCAGCCTTAGCCGAGGGGAGCCTAAAGCCTAGGGGTGCCCTAGCCTGAAGGCTAGGGGAGCCCCAGCCTTAGCCGAGGGGAGCCTAAAGCCTAGGGGTGCCCTAGCCTGAAGGCTAGGGGAGCCCCAGCCTTAGCCGAGGGGAGCCTAAAGCCTAGGGGTGCCCTAGCCTGAAGGCTAGGGGAGCCCCAGCCTTAGCCGAGGGGAGCCTAAAGCTTAGGGGTGCCCTAGCCTGAAGGCTAGGGGAGCCCTAGCCTTAGCCTAGGTGAGCCCTAGCCTAAAGCCTAGGGGTGCCCTAGCCTGAAGGCTAGGGGAGCCCGAGCCTTAGCCTAGGGGAGCCTAAAGCCTAGGGGTGCCCTAGCCTGAAGGCTAGGGGAGCCCTAGCCTTAGCCTAGGTGAGCCCTAGCCTAAAGCCTAGGGGTGCCCTAGCCTGAAGGCTAGGGGAGCCCGAGCCTTAGCCTAGGGGAGCCTAAAGCTTAGGGGTGCCCTAGCCTGAAGGCTAGGGGAGCCCTAGCCTTAGCCTAGGGGAGCCCTAGCCTAAAGCCTAGGGGTGCCCTAGCCTGAAGGCTAGGGGAGCCCTAGCCTTAGCCTAGGGGAGCCTAAATCCTAGGGGTGCCCTAGCCTGAAGGCTAGGGGAGCCCTAGCCTTAGCCTAGGGGAGCCCTAGCCTAAATCCTAGGTGTGCCCTAGCCTGAAGGCTAGGGGAGCCCTAGCCTTAGCCTAGGGGAGCCTAAAGCCTAGGGGTGCCCTAGCCTGAAGGCTAGGCGAGCCCTAGCCTTAGCCTAGGTGAGCCCTAGCCTAAAGCCTAGGGGTGCCCTAGCCTGAAGGTTAGGGGAGCCCGAGCCTTAGCCTAGGGGAGCCTAAAGCCTAGAGGTGCCCTAGCCTGAAGGCTAGGGGAGCCCGAGCCTTAGCCAAGGGGAGCCCTAGCATAAAGCCTAGGGGTGCCCTAGCCTGAAGTCTAGGGGAGCCCGAGCCTTAGCCTAGGGGAGCCTAAAGCCTAGGGGTGCCCTAGCCTGAAGGCTAGGGGAGCCCGAGCCTTAGCCTAGGGGAGCCTAAAGCCTAGGGGTGCCCTAGCCTGAAGGCTAGGGGAGCCCGAGCCTTAGCCTAGGGGAGCCCTAGCCTAAAGCCTAGGGGTGCCCTAGCCTGAAGGCTAGGGGAGACCTAGCCTTAGCCTAGGGGAGCCCTAGCCTAAAGCCTAGGGGTGCCCTAGCCTGAAGGCTAGGGGAACCCTAGCCTTAGCCTAGGGGAGCCTAAAGCCTAGGGGTGCCCTAGCCTGAAGGCTAGGGGAGCCCTAGCCTTACCCTAGGGGAGCCCTAGCCTAAAGCCTAGGGGTGCCCTAGCCTGAAGGCTAGGGGAGCCCTAGCCTTAGCTAGGGGAGCCTAAAGCCTAGGGGTGCACTAGCCTGAAGGCTAGGGGAGCCCTAGCCTTAGCCTAGGGGAGCCCTAGCCTAAAGCCCAGGGGTGCCCTAGCCTTAGCCTAGGGGAGCCTAAAGCCTAGGGGTGCCCTAGCATGAAGGCTAGGGGAGCCCTAGCCTTAGCCTAGGGGAGCCCTAGCCTAAAGCCTAGGGGTGCCCTAGCCTGAAGGCTAGGGGAGCCCTAGCCTTAGCCTAGGGGAGCCTAAAGCCTAGGGGTGCCCTAGCCTGAAGGCTAGGGGAGCACTAGCCTTAGCCTAGGGGAGCCTAAAGCCTAGGGGTGCCCTAGCATGAAGGCTAGGGGAGCCCTAGCCTTGGCCTAGGGAAGCCCTAGCCTAAAGCCTAGGGGTGCCCTAGCCTGAAGGCTAGGGGAGCCCTAGCCTTAGCCTAGGGGAGCCTAAAGCCTAGGGGTGCCCTAGCCTGAAGGCTAGGGGAGCCCTAGCCTTAGCCTAGGGGAGCCTAAAGCCTAGGGGTGCCCTAGCCTGAAGGCTAGGGGAGCCCTAGCCTTAGCCTAGGGGAGCCCTAGCCTAAAGCCTAGGGGTGCCCTAGCCTGAAGGCTAGGGGAGCCCTAGCCTTAGCCTAGGGGAGCCCTAGCCTAAAGCCTAGGGGTGCCCTAGCCTGAAGGCTAGGGGAGCCCTAGCCTTAGCCTAGGGGAGCCCTAGCCTAAAGCCTAGGGGTGCCCTAGCCTGAAGGCTAGGGGAGCCCTAGCCTTAGCCTAGGGGAGCCCTAGCCTAAAGCCTAGGGGTGCCCTAGCCTGAAGGCTAGGGGAGCCTAGCCTTAGCCTAGGGGAGCCTAAAGCCTAGGGGTGCCCAAGCCTGAAGGCTAGGGGAGCCCTAGCCTTAGCCTAGGGGAGCCTAAAGCCTAGGGGTGCCCTAGCCTGAAGGCTAGGGGAGCCCTAGCCTTAGCCTAGGGGAGCCTAAATCCTAGGGGTGCCCTAGCCTGAAGGCTAGGGTAGCCCTAGCCTTAGCCTAGGGGAGCCCTAGCCTAAAGCCTAGGGGTGCCCTAGCCTGAAGGCTAGGGGAGCCCTAGCCTTAGCCTAGGGGAGCCTAAAGCCTAGGGGTGCCCTAGCCTGAAGGCTAGGGGAGCCCTAGCCTTAGCCTAGGGGAGCCCTAGCCTAAAGCCTAGGGGTGCCCTAGCCTGAAGGCTAGGGGAGCCCTAGCCTTAGCCTAGGGGAGCCTAAAGCCTAGGGGTGCCCTAGCCTGAAGGCTAGGGGAGACCTAGCCTTAGCCTAGGTGAGCCCTAGCCTAAAGCCTAGGGGTGCCCTAGCCTGAAGGCTAGGGGAGCCCTAGCCTTAGCCTAGGGGAGCCTAAAGCCTAGGGGTGCCCTAGCCTGAAGGCTAGGGGAGCCCTAGCCTTAGCCTAGGGGAGGCCTAGCCTAAAGCCTAGGGGTGCCCTAGCCTGAAGGATAGGGGAGCCCTAGCCTTAGCCTAGGGGAGCCTAAAGCCTAGGGGTGTCCTAGCCTGAAGGCTAGGGGAGCCCTAGCCTTTGCCTAGGGGAGCCCTAGCCTAAAGCCTAGGGGTGCCCTAGCCTGAAGGCTAGGGGAGCCCTAGCCTTAGCCTAGGGGAGCCTAAAGCCTAGGGGTGCCCTAGCCTGAAGGCTAGGGGAGCCCTAGCCTTAGCCTAGGGGAGCCCTAGCCTAAAGCCTAGGGGTGCCCTAGCCTGAAGGCTAGGGGAGCCCTAGCCTTAGCCTAGGGGAGCCTAAAGCCTAGGGGTGCCCTAGCCTGAAGGCTAGGGGAGCCCTAGCCTTAGCCTAGGGGAGCCCTAGCCTAAAGCCTAGGGGTGCCCTAGCCTGAAGGCTAGGGGAGCCCTAGCCTTAGCCTAGGGGAGCCTAAAGCCTAGGGGTGCCCTAGCCTGAAGGCTAGGGGAGCCCTAGCCTTAGCCTAGGGGAGCCCTAGCCTAAAGCCTAGGGGTGCCCTAGTCTGAAGGCTAGGGGAGCCCTAGCCTTAGCCTAGGGGAGCCTAAAGCCTAGGGGTGCCCTATCCTGAAGGCTAGGGGAGCCCTAGCCATAGCCTAGGGGAGCCCTAGCCTAAAGCCTAGGGGTGCCCTAGCCTGAAGGCTAGGGGAGCCCTAGCCTTAGCCTAGGGGAGCCCTAGCCTAAAGCCTAGGGGTGCCCTAGCCTGAAGGCTAGGGGAGCCCTAGCCTTAGCCTAGGGGAGCCTAAAGCCTAGGGGTGCCCTAGCCTGAAGGCTAGGGGAGCCCTAGCCTTAGCCTAGGGGAGCCCTAGCCTAAAGCCTAGGGGTGCCCTAGCCTGAAGTCTAGGGGAGCCCTAGCCTTAGCCTAGGGGAGCCTAAAGCCTAGGGGTGCCCTAGCCTGAAGGCTAGGGGAGCCCTAGCCTTAGCCTAGGGGAGCCCTAGCCTAAACCTAGGGGTGCACTAGCCTGAAGGCTAGGGGAGCCCTAGCCTTAGCCTAGGGGAGCCTAAAGCCTAGGGGTGGCCTAGCCTGAAGGCTAGGGGAGCCCTAGCCTTAGCCTAGGGGAGCCCTAGCCTAAAGCCTAGGGGTGCCCTAGCCTGAAGGCTAGGGGAGACCTAGCCTTAGCCTAGGGGAGCCTAAAGCCTAGGGGTGCCCTAGCCTGAAGGCTAGGGGAGCCCTAGCCCTTGCCTAGGGGAGCCCTAGCCTAAAGCCTAGGGGTGCCCTTGCCTGAAGGCTAGGGGAGCCCTAGCCTTAGCCTAGGGGAGCCTAAAGCCTAGGGTTGCCCTAGCCTGAAGGGTAGGGGAGCCCTAGCCTTAGCCTAGGGGAGCCCTAGCCTAAAGCCTAGGGGTGCCCTAGCCTGAAGGCTAGGGGAGCCCTAGCCTTAGCCTAGGGGAGCCTAAAGCCTAGGGGTGCCCTAGCCTGAAGGCTAGGGGAGCCCTAGCCTTAGCCTAGGGGAGCCCTAGCCTAAAGCCTAGGGGTGCCCTAGCCTGAAGGCTAGGGGAGCCCTAGCCTTAGCCTAGGGGAGCCTAAAGCCTAGGGGTGCCCTAGCCTGAAGGCTAGGGGAGCCCTAGCCTTAGCCTAGGGGAGCCCTAGCCTAAAGCCTAGGGGTGCCCTAGCCTGAAGGCTAGGGGAGCCCTAGCATTAGCCTAGGGGAGCCTAAAGCCTAGGGGTGCCCTAGCCTGAAGGCTAGGGGAGCCCTAGCCTTAGTCTAGGGGAGCCTAAAGCCTAGGGGTGCCCTAGCCTGAAGGCTAGGGGAGTCCTAGCCTTAGCCTAGGGGAGCCCTAGCCTTAGCCTAGGGGAGCCTAAAGCCTAGGGGTGCCCTAGCCTGAAGGCTAGGGGAGCCCTAGCCTTAGGCTAGGGGAGCCCTAGCCTTAGTCTAGGGGAGCCTAAAGCCTAGGGGTGCCCTAGCCTGAAGGCTAGGGGAGTCCTAGCCTTAGCCTAGGGGAGCCTAAAGCCTAGGGGTGCCCTAGCCTGAAGGCTAGGGGAACCCTAGCCTTAGCCGAGGGGAGCCTAAAGCCTAGGGGTGCCCTAGCCTGAAGGCTAGGGGAGCCCTAACCTTAGCCGAGGGGAACCTAAAGCCTAGGGGTGCCCTAGCCTGAAGGCTAGGGGAGCCCTAGCCTTAGCCGAGGGGAGCCTAAAGCCTAGGGGTGCCCTAGCCTGAAGGCTAGGGGAGCCCTAGCCTTAGCCGAGGGGAGCCTAAAGCCTAGGGGTGCTCTACCCTGAAGGCTAGGGGAGCCCTAGCCTTAGCCGAGGGGAGCCTAAAGCCTAGGGGTGCCCTAGACTGAAGGCTAGGGGAGCCCTAGCCTTAGCCGAGGGGAGCCTAAAGCCTAGGGGTGCCCTAGCCTGAAGGCTAGGGGAGCCCTAGCCTTAGCCGAGGGGAGCCTAATGCCGAGGGGTGCCCTAGCCTGAAGGCTAGGGGAGCCCTAGCCTTAGCCGAGGGGAGCCTAAAGCCTAGGGGTGCCCTAGCCTGAAGGCTAGGGGAGCCCTAGCCTTAGCCGAGGGGAGCCTAAAGTCTAGGGGTGCCCTAGCCTGAAGGCTAGGGGAGCCCTAGCCTTAGCCGAGGGGAGCCTAAAGCCTAGGGGTGCCCTAGCCTGAAGGCTAGGGGAGCCCTAACCTTAGCCGAGGGGAGCCTAAAGCCTAGGGGTGCCCTAGCCTGAAGGCTAGGGGAGCCCTAGCCTTAGCCGAGGGGAGCCTAAAGCCTAGGGGTGCCCTAGCCTGAAGGCTAGGGGAGCCCTAGCCTTAGCCGAGGGGAGCCTAAAGCCTAGGGGTGCCCTAGCCTGAGGGCTAGGGGAGCCCTAGCCTTAGCCGAGGGGAGCCTAAAGCCTAGGGGTGCCCTAGCCTGAAGGCTAGGGGAGCCCTAGCCTTAGCCGAGGGGAGCCTAAAGCCTAGGGGTGCCCTAGCCTGAAGGCTAGGGGAGCCCTAGCCTTAGCCGAGGGGAGCCGAAAGCCTAGGGGTGCCCTAGCCTGAAGGCTAGGGGAGCCCTAGCCTTAGCCGAGGGGAGCCGAAAGCCTAGGGGTGCCCTAGCCTGAAGGCTAGGGGAGCCCTAGCCTTAGCCGAGGGGAGCCGAAAGCCTAGGGGTGCCCTAGCCTGAAGGCTAGGGGAGCCCTCGCCTTAGCCGAGGGGAGCCGAAAGCCTAGGGGTGCCCTAGCCTGAAGGCTAGGGGAGCCCTCGCCTTAGCCGAGGGGAGCCGAAAGCCTAGGGGTGCCCTAGCCTGAAGGCTAGGGTAGCCCTAGCCTTAGCCGAGGGGAGCCGAAAGCCTAGGGGTGCCCTAGCCTGAAGGCTAGGGGAGCCCTAGCCTTAACCGAGGGGAGCCGAAAGCCTAGGGGTGCCCTAGCCTGAAGGCTAGGGGAGCCCTAGCCTTAGCCGAGGGGAGCCGATAGCCTAGGGGTGCCCTAGCCTGAAGGCTAGGGGAGCCCTAGCCTTAGCCGAGGGGAGCCGAAAGCCTAGGGGTGCCCTAGCCTGAAGGCTAGGGGAGCCCTAGCCTTAGCCGAGGGGAGCCGAAAGCCTAGGGGTGCCCTAGCCTGAAGGCTAGGGGAGCCCTAGCCTTAGCCGAGGGGAGCCGAAAGCCTAGTGTTGCCCTAGCCTGAAGGCTAGGGGAGCGTTAGCCTTAGCCGAGGGGAGCCGAAAGCCTAGGGGTGCCCTAGCCTGAAGGCTAGGGGAGCCCTAGCCTTAGCCGAGGGGAGCCGAAAGCCTAGGGGTGCCCTAGCCTGAAGGCTAGGGGAGCCGTAGCCTTAGGCGAGGGGAGCCGAAAGCCTAGGGGTGCCCTAGCCTGAAGGCTAGGGGAGCCCTAGCCTTAGCCGAGGGGAGCCGAAAGCCTAGGGGTGCCCTACCCTGAAGGCTAGGGGAGCCCTAGCCTTAGCCGAGGGGAGCCGAAAGCCTAGGGGTGCCCTAGCCTGAAGGCTAGGGGAGCCCTAGCCTTAGCCGAGGGGAGCCGAAAGCCTAGGGGTACCCTAGCCTTCAGGCTAGGGGAGCCCTAGCCTTAGCCGAGGGGAGCCGAAAGCCTAGGGGTGCCCTAGCCTGAAGGCTAGGGGAGCCCTAGTCTTAGCCGAGGGGAGCCGAAAGCCTAGGGGTGCCCTAGCCTGAAGGCTAGGGGAGCCCCAGCCTTAGCCGAGGGGAGCCGAAAGCCTAGGGGTGCCCTAGCCTGAAGGCAAGGGGAGCCCCAGCCTTAGCCGAGGGGAGCCGAAAGCCTAGGGGTGCCCTAGCCTGAAGGCTAGGGGAGCCCCAGCCTTAGCCGAGGGGAGCCTTAAGCGTAGGGGTGCCCTAGCCTGAAGGCTAGGGGAGCCCCAGCCTTAGCCGAGGGGAGCCTAAAACCTAGGGGTGCCCTAGCCTGAAGGCTAGGGGAGCCCCAGCCTTAGCCGAGGGGAGCCTAAAGCCTAGGGGTGCCCTAGCCTGAAGGCTAGGGGAGCCCCAGCCTTAGTCGAGGGGAGCCTAAAGCCTAGGGGTGCCCTAGCCTGAAGGCTAGGGGAGCCCCAGCCTTAGCCGAGGGGAGCCTAAAGCCTAGGGGTGCCCTAGCCTGAAGGCTAGGGGAGCCCCAGCCTTAGCCGAGGGGAGCCTAAAGCCTAGGGGTGCCCTAGCCTGAAGGCTAGGGGAGCCCCAGCCTTAGCCGAGGGGAGCCTAAAGCCTAGGGGTGCCCTAGCCTGAAGGCTAGGGGAGCCCCAGCCTTAGCCGAGGGGAGCCTAAAGCCTAGGGGTGCCCTAGCCTGAAGGCTAGGGGAGCCCCAGCCTTAGCCGAGGGGAGCCTAAAGCCTAGGGGTGCCCTAGCCTGAAGGCTAGGGGAGCCCCAGCCTTAGCCGAGGGGAGCCTAAAGCTTAGGGGTGCCCTAGCCTGAAGGCTAGGGGAGCCCCAGCCTTAGCCGAGGGGAGCCTAAAGCCTAGGGGTGCCCTAGCCTGAAGGCTAGGGGAGCCCCAGCCTTAGCCTAGGGGAGCCTAAAGCCTAGGGGTGCCCTAGCCTGAAGGCTAGGGGAGCCCGAGCCTTAGGCTAGGGGAGCCTAAAGCCTAGGGGTGCCCAAGCCTGAAGGCTAGGGGAGCCCCAGCCTTAGCCTAGGGGAGCCTAAAGCCTAGGGGTGCCCTAGCCTGAAGGCTAGGGGAGCCCCAGTCTTAGCCTAGGGGAGCCTAAAGCCTAGGGGTGCCCTAGCCTGAAGGCTAGGGGAGCCCCGGCCTTAGCCTAGGGGAGCCCTAGCCTAAAGCCTAGGGGTGCCCTAGCCTGAAGGCTAGGGGAGCCCTGGCCTTAGCCTAGGGGAGCCTAAAGCCAAGGGGTGCCCTAGCCTGAAGGCTAGGGGAGCCCTAGCCTTAGCCTAGGGGAGCCTAAAGCCTAGGGGTGCCCTAGCCTGAAGGCTAGGGGAGCCCTAGCCTTAGCCTAGGGGAGCCTAAAGCCTAGGGGTGCCCTAGCCTGAAGGCTAGGGGAGCCCTAGCTTAGCCTAGGGGAGCCTAAAGCCTAGGTGTGCCCTAGCCTGAAGGCTAGGGGAGCCCCAGCCTTAGCCTAGGGGAGCCTAAAGCCTAGGGGTGCCCTAGCCTCAAGGCTAGGGGAGCCCCAGCCTTAGCCTAGGGGAGCCTAAAGCCTAGGGGTGCCCTAGCCTGAAGGCTAGGGGAGCCCCAGCCTTAGCCTAGGGGAGCCTAAAGCCTAGGGGTGCCCTAGCCTGAAGGCTAGGGGAGCCCCAGCCTTCGCCTAGGGGAGCCTAAAGCCTAGGGGTGCCCTAGCCTGAAGACTAGGGGAGCCCCAGCCTTAGCCTAGGGGAGCCTAAAGCCTAGGGGTGCCCTAGCCTGAAGGCTAGGGGAGCCCCAGCCTTAGCCTAGGGGAGCCTAAAGCCTAGGGGTGCCCTAGCCTGAAGGCTAGGGGAGCCCCAGCCTTAGCCTAGGGGAGCCTAAAGCCTGGGGGTGCCCTAGACTGAAGGCTAGGGGAGCCCCAGCCTTAGCTTAGGGGAGCCTAAAGCCTGGGGGTGCCCTAGCCTGAAGGCTAGGGGAGCCCCAGCCTTAGCCTAGGGGAGCCTAAAGCCTAGGGGTGCCCTAGCCTGAAGGCTAGGGGAGCCCCAGCCTTAGCCTAGGGGAGCCTAAAGCCTAGGGGTGCCCTAGCCTGAAGGCTAGGGGAGCCCCAGCCTTAGCCTAGGGGAGCCTAAAGCCTAGGGGTGCCCTAACCTGAAGGCTAGGGGAGCCCCAGCCTTAGCCTAGGGGAGCCTAAAGCCTAGGGGTGCCCTAGCCTGAAGGCTAGGGGAGCCCCAGCCTTAGCCTAGGGGAGCCTAAAGCCTGGGGGTGCCCTAGACTGAAGGCTAGGGGAGCCCCAGCCTTAGCTTAGGGGAGCCTAAAGCCTGGGGGTGCCCTAGCCTGAAGGCTAGGGGAGCCCCAGCCTTAGCCTAGGGGAGCCTAAAGCCTAGGGGTGCCCTAGCCTGAAGGCTAGGGGAGCCCCAGCCTTAGCCTAGGGGAGCCTAAGCCTAGGGGTGCCCTAGCCTGAAGGCTAGGGGAGCCCCAGCCTTAGCCTAGGGGAGCCTAAAGCCTAGGGGTGCCCTTGCCTGAAGGCTAGGGGAGCCCCAGCCTTAGCCTAGGGGAGCTTAAAGCCTAGGGGTGCCCTAACCTGAAGGCTAGGGGAGCCCCAGCCTTAGCCTAGGGGAGCCTAAAGCCTAGGGGTGCCCTAGCCTGAAGGCTAGGGGAGCCCCAGCCTTAGCCTAGGGGAGCCTAAAGCCTAGGGGTGCCCTAGCCTGAAGGCTAGGGGAGCCCCAGCCTTAGCCTAGGGGAGCCTAAAGCCTAGGGGTGCCCTAGCCTGAAGGCTAGGGGAGCCCCAGCCTTAGCCTGGGGGATCCTAAAGCCTAGGGGTGCCCTAGCCTGAAGGCTAGGGGAGCCCCAGCCTTAGCCTAGGGGAGCCTAAAGCCTAGGGGTGCCCTAGCCTGAAGGCTAGGGGAATCCCAGCCTTAGCTTAGGGGAGCCTAAAGCCTAGGGGTGCCCTAGCCTGAAGGCTAGGGGAGCCCCAGCCTAAGCTTAGGGGAGCCTAAAGCCTAGGGGTGCCCTAGCCTGAAGGCTAGGGGAGCCCCAGCCTTAGCCTAGGGGAGCCTAAAGCCGAGGGGTGCCCTAGCCTGAAGGCTAGGGGAGCCCCAGCCTTAGCCTAGGGGAGCCTAAAGCCTAGGGGTGCCCTAGCCTGAAGACTAGGGGAGCCCCAGCCTTAGCCTAGGGGAGCCTAAAGCCTAGGGGTGCCCTAGCCTGAAGGCTAGGGGAGCCCCAGCCTTAGCCTAGGGGAGCCTAAAGCCTAGGGGTGCCCTAGCCTGAAGGCTAGGGGAGCCCTAGCCTTAGCCGAGGGGAGCCGAAAGCCTAGGGGTGCCCTAGCCTGAAGGCTAGGGGAGCCCTAGCCTTAGCCGAGGGGAGCCGAAAGCCTAGGGGTGCCCTAGCCTGAAGGCTAGGGGAGCCCTAGCCTTAGCCGAGGGGAGCCGAAAGCCTAGTGTTGCCCTAGCCTGAAGGCTAGGGGAGCCCTAGCCTTAGCCGAGGGGAGCCGAAAGCCTAGGGGTGCCCTAGCCTGAAGGCTAGGGGAGCCCTAGCCTTAGCCGAGGGGAGCCGAAAGCCTAGGGGTGCCCTAGCCTGAAGGCTAGGGGAGCCGTAGCCTTAGGCGAGGGGAGCCGAAAGCCTAGGGGTGCCCTAGCCTGAAGGCTAGGGGAGCCCTAGCCTTAGCCGAGGGGAGCCGAAAGCCTAGGGGTGCCCTACCCTGAAGGCTAGGGGAGCCCTAGCCTTAGCCGAGGGGAGCCGAAAGCCTAGGGGTGCCCTAGCCTGAAGGCTAGGGGAGCCCTAGCCTTAGCCGAGGGGAGCCGAAAGCCTAGGGGTACCCTAGCCTTCAGGCTAGGGGAGCCCTAGCCTTAGCCGAGGGGAGCCGAAAGCCTAGGGGTGCCCTAGCCTGAAGGCTAGGGGAGCCCTAGTCTTAGCCGAGGGGAGCCGAAAGCCTAGGGGTGCCCTAGCCTGAAGGCTAGGGGAGCCCCAGCCTTAGCCGAGGGGAGCCGAAAGCCTAGGGGTGCCCTAGCCTGAAGGCAAGGGGAGCCCCAGCCTTAGCCGAGGGGAGCCGAAAGCCTAGGGGTGCCCTAGCCTGAAGGCTAGGGGAGCCCCAGCCTTAGCCGAGGGGAGCCTTAAGCGTAGGGGTGCCCTAGCCTGAAGGCTAGGGGAGCCCCAGCCTTAGCCGAGGGGAGCCTAAAACCTAGGGGTGCCCTAGCCTGAAGGCTAGGGGAGCCCCAGCCTTAGCCGAGGGGAGCCTAAAGCCTAGGGGTGCCCTAGCCTGAAGGCTAGGGGAGCCCCAGCCTTAGCCGAGGGGAGCCTAAAGCCTAGGGGTGCCCTAGCCTGAAGGCTAGGGGAGCCCCAGCCTTAGCCGAGGGGAGCCTAAAGCCTAGGGGTGCCCTAGCCTGAAGGCTAGGGGAGCCCCAGCCTTAGCCGAGGGGAGCCTAAAGCCTAGGGGTGCCCTAGCCTGAAGGCTAGGGGAGCCCCAGCCTTAGCCGAGGGGAGCCTAAAGCCTAGGGGTGCCCTAGCCTGAAGGCTAGGGGAGCCCCAGCCTTAGCCGAGGGGAGCCTAAAGCCTAGGGGTGCCCTATCCTGAAGGCTAGGGGAGCCCCAGCCTTAGCCGAGGGGAGCCTAAAGCCTAGGGGTGCCCTAGCCTGAAGGCTAGGGGAGCCCCAGCCTTAGCCGAGGGGAGCCTAAAGCCTAGGGGTGCCCTAGCCTGAAGGCTAGGGGAGCCCCAGCCTTAGCCGAGGGGAGCCTAAAGCCTAGGGGTGCCCTAGCCTGAAGGCTAGGGGAGCCCCAGCCTTAGCCGAGGGGAGCCTAAAGCCTAGGGGTGCCCTAGCCTGAAGGCTAGGGGAGCCCCAGCCTTAGCCGAGGGGAGCCTAAAGCCTAGGGGTGCCCTAGCCTGAAGGCTAGGGGAGCCCGAGCCTTAGGCTAGGGGAGCCTAAAGCCTAGGGGTGCCCTAGCCTGAAGGCTAGGGGAGCCCCAGCCTTAGCCTAGGGGAGCCTAAAGCCTAGGGGTGCCCTAGCCTGAAGGCTAGGGGAGCCCCAGTCTTAGCCTAGGGGAGCCTAAAGCCTAGGGGTGCCCTAGCCTGAAGGCTAGGGGAGCCCCGGCCTTAGCCTAGGGGAGCCCTAGCCTAAAGCCTAGGGGTGCCCTAGCCTGAAGGCTAGGGGAGCCCTGGCCTTAGCCTAGGGGAGCCTAAAGCCAAGGGGTGCCCTAGCCTGAGGGTAGGGGAGCCCTAGCCTTAGCCTAGGGGAGCCGAAAGCCTAGGGGTGCCCTAGCCTGAAGGCTAGGGGAGCCCTAGCCTTAGCCTAGGGGAGCCTAAAGCCTAGGGGTGCCCTAGCCTGAAGGCTAGGGGAGCCCTAGCTTAGCCTAGGGGAGCCTAAAGCCTAGGTGTGCCCTAACCTGAAGGCTAGGGGAGCCCCAGCCTTAGCCTAGGGGAGCCTAAAGCCTAGGGGTGCCCTAGCCTCAAGGCTAGGGGAGCCCCAGCCTTAGCCTAGGGGAGCCTAAAGCCTAGGGGTGCCCTAGCCTGAAGGCTAGGGGAGCCCCAGCCTTAGCCTAGGGGAGCCTAAAGCCTAGGGGTGCCCTAGCCTGAAGGCTAGGGGAGCCCCAGCCTTCGCCTAGGGGAGCCTAAAGCCTAGGGGTGCCCTAGCCTGAAGACTAGGGGAGCCCCAGCCTTAGCCTAGGGGAGCCTAAAGCCTAGGGGTGCCCTAGCCTGAAGGCTAGGGGAGCCCCAGCCTTAGCCTAGGGGAGCCTAAAGCCTAGGGGTGCCCTAGCCTGAAGGCTAGGGGAGCCCCAGCCTTAGCCTAGGGGAGCCTAAAGCCTGGGGGAGCCCTAGACTGAAGGCTAGGGGAGCCCCAGCCTTAGCTTAGGGGAGCCTAAAGCCTGGGGGTGCCCTAGCCTGAAGGCTAGGGGAGCCCCAGCCTTAGCCTAGGGGAGCCTAAAGCCTAGGGGTGCCCTAGCCTGAAGGCTAGGGGAGCCCCAGCCTTAGCCTAGGGGAGCCTAAAGCCTAGGGGTGCCCTAGCCTGAAGGCTAGGGGAGCCCCAGCCTTAGCCTAGGGGAGCCTAAAGCCTAGGGGTGCCCTAACCTGAAGGCTAGGGGAGCCCCAGCCTTAGCCTAGGGGAGCCTAAAGCCTAGGGGTGCCCTAGCCTGAAGGCTAGGGGAGCCCCAGCCTTAGCCTAGGGGAGCCTAAAGCCTGGGGGTGCCCTAGACTGAAGGCTAGGGGAGCCCCAGCCTTAGCTTAGGGGAGCCTAAAGCCTGGGGGTGCCCCAGCCTTAGCCTAGGGGAGCCTAAAGCCTAGGGGTGCCCTAGCCTGAAGGCTAGGGGAGCCCCAGCCTTAGCCTAGGGGAGCCTAAGCCTAGGGGTGCCCTAGCCTGAAGGCTAGGGGAGCCCCAGCCTTAGCCTAGGGGAGCCTAAAGCCTAGGGGTGCCCTTGCCTGAAGGCTAGGGGAGCCCCAGCCTTAGCCTAGGGGAGCCTAAAGCCTAGGGGAGCCTAAAGCCTAGGGGTGCCCTAACCTGAAGGCTAGGGGAGCCCCAGCCTTAGCCTAGGGGAGCCTAAAGCCTAGGGGTGCCCTAGCCTGAAGGCTAGGGGAGCCCCAGCCTTAGCCTAGGGGAGCCTAAAGCCTAGGGGTGCCCTAGCCTGAAGGCTAGGGGAGCCCCAGCCTTAGCCTGGGGGAGCCTAAAGCCTAGGGGTGCCCTAGCCTGAAGGCTAGGGGAGCCCCAGCCTTAGCCTGGGGGATCCTAAAGCCTAGGGGTGCCCTAGCCTGAAGGCTAGGGGAGCCCCAGCCTTAGCCTAGGGGAGCCTAAAGCCTAGGGGTGCCCTAGCCTGAAGGCTAGGGGAATCCCAGCCTTAGCCTAGGGGAGCCTAAAGCCTAGGGGTGCCCTAGCCTGAAGGCTAGGGGAGCCCTAGCCTTAGCCTAGGGGAGCCGTAGCCTAAAGCCTAGGGGTGCCCTAGCCTGAAGGCTAGGGGAGCCCTAGCCTTAGCCTAGGGGAGCCTAAAGCCTAGGGGTGCCCTTGCCTGAAGGCTAGGGGAGCCCTAGCCTTAGCCTAGGGGAGCCTAAAGCCTAGGGGTGCCCTAGCCTGAAAGCTAGGGGAGCCCTAGCCTTAGCCTAGGGGAGCCCTAGCCTAAAGCCTAGGGGTGCCCTAGTCTGAAGGCTAGGGGAGCCCTAGCCTTAGCCTAGGGGAGCCTAAAGCCTAGGGGTGCCCTAGCCTGAAGGCTAGGGGAGCCCTAGCCTTAGCCTAGGGGAGCCCTAGCCTAAAGCCTAGGGGTGCCCTAGCCTGAAGGCTAGGGGAACCCTAGCCTTAGCCTAGGGGAGCCTAAATCCTAGGGGTGCCCTAGCCTTAAGGCTAGGGGAGCCCTAGCCTTAGCCTAGGGGAGCCTAAAGCCTAGGGGTGCCCTAGCCTGAAGGCTAGGGGAGCCCTAGCCTTAGCCTAGGGTAGCCTAAAGCCTAGGGGTGCCCTAGACTGAAGGCTAGGGGAGCCCTAGCCTTAGCCTAGGGGAGCCCTAGCCTAAAGCCTAGGGGTGCCCTAGCCTGAAAGCTAGGGGAGCCCTAGCCTTAGCCTATGGGAGCCTAAAGCCTAGGGGTGCCCTAGCCTGAAGGCTAGGGGAGCCCTAGCCTTAGCCTAGGGGAGCCCTAGCCTAAAGCCTAGGGGTGCCCTAGCCTGAAGGCTAGGGGAGCCCTAGCCTTAGCCTAGGGGAGCCTAAAGCCTAGGGGTGCCCTAGCCTGAAGGCTAGGGGAGCCCAAGCCTTAGCGCTAGGGGAGCCCTAGCTTAAAGCCTAGGGGTGCCCTAGCCTGAAGGCTAGGGGAGCCCAAGCCTTAGCGCTAGGGGAGCCCTAGATTAAAGCCTAGGGGTGCCCTAGCCTGAAGGCTAGGGGAGCCCAAGCCTTAGCGCTAGGGGAGCCCTAGCCTAAAGCCTAGGAATGCCCTAGCCTGAAGGCTAGGGGAGCCCTAGCTTTAGCGCTAGGGGAGCCCTAGCCTAAAGCCTAGGGGTGCCCTAGCCTGAAGGCTAGGGGAGCCCTAGGCTTAGCGCTAGGGGAGCCCTAGCCTAAAGCCTAGGGGTGCCCTAGCCTGAAGGCTAGGGGAGCCCTAGCCTTAGCGCTAGGGGAGCCCTAGCCTAAAGCCTAGGGGTGCCCTAGCCTGAAGGCTAGGGGAGCCCTAGCCTTAGCGCTAGGGGAGCCCTAGCCTAATGCCTAGGGGTGCCCTAGCCTGAAGGCTAGGGGAGCCCTAGCCTTAGCGCTAGGGGAGCCCTAGCCTAAAGCCTAGGGGTGCCCTAGCCTGAAGGCTAGGGGAGCCCTAGCCTTAGCGCTAGGGGAGCCCTAGCCTAAAGCCTAGGGGTGCCCTAGCCTGAAGGCTAGGGGAGCCCTAGCCTTAGCGCTAGGGGAGCCCTAGCCTAAATCCTAGGGGTGCCCTAGCCTGAAGGCTAGGGGAGCCCTAGCCTTAGCGCTAGGGGAGCCCTAGCCTAAAGCCTAGGGGTGCCCTAGCCTGAAGGCTAGGGGAGCCCTAGCCTTAGCGCTAGGGGAGCCCCAGCCTTAGCCTAGGGGAGCCTAAAGCCTAGGGGTGCCCTAGCCTGAAGGCTAGGGGAGCCCCAGCCTTAGCCTAGGGGAGCCTAAAGCCTAGGGGTGCCTAGCCTGAAGACTAGGGGAGCCCCAGCCTTAGCCTAGGGGAGCCTAAAGCCTAGGGGTGCCCTAGCCTGAAGGCTAGGGGAGCCCCAGCCTTAGCCTAGGGGAGCCTAAAGCCTAGGGGTGCCCTAGCCTGAAGGCTAGGGGAGCCCCAGCCTTAGCCTAGGGGAGCCTAAAGCCTAGGGGTGCCCTAGCCTGAAGGCTAGGGGAGCCCCAGCCTTAGCCTAGGGGAGCCTAAAGCCTAGGGGTGCCCTAACCTGAAGGCTAGGGGAGCCCGAGCCTTAGCCTAGGGGAGCCTAAAGCCTAGGGGTGCCCTAGCCTGAAGGCTAGGGGAGCCCCAGCCTTAGCCTAGGGGAGCCTAAAGCCTAGGGGTGCCCTAGCCTGAAGGCTAGGGGAGCCCCAGCCTTAGCCTAGGGGAGCCTAAAGCCTAGGGGTGCCCTACCCTGAAGGCTAGGGGAGCCCCAGCCTTAGCCTAGGGGAGCCTAAAGCCTAGGGGTGCCCTAGCCTGAAGGCTAGGGGAGCCCCAGCCTTAGCCTAGGGGAGCCTAAAGCCTAGGGGTGCCCTAGCCTGAAGACTAGGGGAGCCCCAGCCTTAGCCAAGGGGAGCCTAAAGCCTAGGGGTGCCCTAGCCTGAAGGCTAGGGGAGCCCTAGCCTTAGCCTAGGGGAGCCCTAGCCTAAAGCCTTGGGGTGCCCTAGCCTGAAGGCTAGGGGAGCCCTGGCCTTAGCCTAGGGGAGCCTAAAGCCTAGGGGTGCCCTAGGCTGAAGGCTAGGGGTGCCCTAGCCTTAGCCTAGGGGAGCCCTTGCCTAAAGCTTAGGGGTGCCCTAGCCTGAAGGCTAGGGGAGCCCTAGCCTTAGCCTAGGGGAGCCCTAGCCTTAGCCTAGGGGAGCCTAAAGCCTAGGGGTGCCCTAGCCTGAAGGCTAGGGGAGCCCTAGCCTTAGCCTAGGGGAGCCGTAGCCTAAAGCCTAGGGGTGCCCTAGCCTGAAGGCTAGGGGAGCCCTAGCCTTAGCCTAGGGGAGCCTAAAGCCTAGGGGTGCCCTTGCCTGAAGGCTAGGGGAGCCCTAGCCTTAGCCTAGGGGAGCCTAAAGCCTAGGGGTGCCCTAGCCTGAAAGCTAGGGGAGCCCTAGCCTTAGCCTAGGGGAGCCCTAGCCTAAAGCCTAGGGGTGCCCTAGTCTGAAGGCTAGGGGAGCCCTAGCCTTAGCCTAGGGGAGCCTAAAGCCTAGGGGTGCCCTAGCCTGAAGGCTAGGGGAGCCCTAGCCTTAGCCTAGGGGAGCCCTAGCCTAAAGCCTAGGGGTGCCCTAGCCTGAAGGCTAGGGGAACCCTAGCCTTAGCCTAGGGGAGCCTAAATCCTAGGGGTGCCCTAGCCTTAAGGCTAGGGGAGCCCTAGCCTTAGCCTAGGGGAGCCTAAAGCCTAGGGGTGCCCTAGCCTGAAGGCTAGGGGAGCCCTAGCCTTAGCCTAGGGTAGCCTAAAGCCTAGGGGTGCCCTAGACTGAAGGCTAGGGGAGCCCTAGCCTTAGCCTAGGGGAGCCCTAGCCTAAAGCCTAGGGGTGCCCTAGCCTGAAAGCTAGGGGAGCCCTAGCCTTAGCCTATGGGAGCCTAAAGCCTAGGGGTGCCCTAGCCTGAAGGCTAGGGGAGCCCTAGCCTTAGCCTAGGGGAGCCCTAGCCTAAAGCCTAGGGGTGCCCTAGCCTGAAGGCTAGGGGAGCCCTAGCCTTAGCCTAGGGGAGCCTAAAGCCTAGGGGTGCCCTAGCCTGAAGGCTAGGGGAGCCCAAGCCTTAGCGCTAGGGGAGCCCTAGCTTAAAGCCTAGGGGTGCCCTAGCCTGAAGGCTAGGGGAGCCCAAGCCTTAGCGCTAGGGGAGCCCTAGATTAAAGCCTAGGGGTGCCCTAGCCTGAAGGCTAGGGGAGCCCAAGCCTTAGCGCTAGGGGAGCCCTAGCCTAAAGCCTAGGAATGCCCTAGCCTGAAGGCTAGGGGAGCCCTAGCTTTAGCGCTAGGGGAGCCCTAGCCTAAAGCCTAGGGGTGCCCTAGCCTGAAGGCTAGGGGAGCCCTAGGCTTAGCGCTAGGGGAGCCCTAGCCTAAAGCCTAGGGGTGCCCTAGCCTGAAGGCTAGGGGAGCCCTAGCCTTAGCGCTAGGGGAGCCCTAGCCTAAAGCCTAGGGGTGCCCTAGCCTGAAGGCTAGGGGAGCCCTAGCCTTAGCGCTAGGGGAGCCCTAGCCTAATGCCTAGGGGTGCCCTAGCCTGAAGGCTAGGGGAGCCCTAGCCTTAGCGCTAGGGGAGCCCTAGCCTAAAGCCTAGGGGTGCCCTAGCCTGAAGGCTAGGGGAGCCCTAGCCTTAGCGCTAGGGGAGCCCTAGCCTAAAGCCTAGGGGTGCCCTAGCCTGAAGGCTAGGGGAGCCCTAGCCTTAGCACTAGGGGAGCCCTAGCCTAAATCCTAGGGGTGCCCTAGCCTGAAGGCTAGGGGAGCCCTAGCCTTAGCGCTAGGGGAGCCCTAGCCTAAAGCCTAGGGGTGCCCTAGCCTGAAGGCTAGGGGAGCCCTAGCCTTAGCGCTAGGGGAGCCCTAGCCTAAAGCCTAGGGGTGCCCTAGCCTGAAGGCTAGGGGAGCCCTAGCCTTAGCGCTAGGCGAGCCCTAGCCTAAAGCCTAGGGGTGCCCTAGCCTGAAGGCTAGGGGAGCCCTAGCCTTAGCGCTAGGGGAGCCCTAGCCTAAAGCCTAGGGGTGCCCTAGCCTGAAGGCTAGGGGAGCCCTAGCCTTAGCGCTAGGGGAGCCCTAGCCTAAAGCTAGGGGTGCCCTAGCCTGAAGGCTAGGGGAGCCCTAGCCTTAGCGCTAGGGGAGCCCTAGCCTAAAGCCTAGGGGTGCCCTAGCCTGAAGGCTAGGGGAGACCTAGCCTTAGCGCTAGGGGAGCCCTAGCCTAAAGCCTAGGGGTGCCCTAGCCTGAAGGCTAGGGGAGCCCTAGCCTTAGCGCTAGGGGAGCCCTAGCCTAAAGCTAGGGGTACCCTAGCCTGAAGGCTAGGGGAGCCCTAGCCTTAGCGCTAGGGGAGCCCTAGCCTAAAGCCTAGGGGTGCCCTAGCCTGAAGGCCAGGGGAGCCCTAGCCTTAGCGCTAGGGGAGCCCTAGCCTAAAGCCTAGGGGTGCCCTAGCCTGAAGGCCAGGGGAGCCCTAGCCTTAGCGCTAGGGGAGCCCTAGCCTAAAGCCTAGGGGTGCCCTAGCCTGAAGGCCAGGGGAGCCCTAGCCTTAGCGCTAGGGGAGCCCTAGCCTAAAGCCTAGGGGTGCCCTAGCCTGAAGGCCAGGGGAGCCCTAGCCTTAGCGCTAGGGGAGCCCTAGCCTAAAGCCTAGGGGTGCCCTAGCCTGAAGGCCAGGGGAGCCCTAGCCTTAGCGCTAGGGGAGACCTAGCCTAAAGCCTAGGGGTGCCCTAGCCTGAAGGCCAGGGGAGCCCTAGCCTTAGCGCTAGGGGAGACCTAGCCTAAAGCCTAGGGGTGCCCTAGCCTGAAGGCCAGGGGAGCCCTAGCCTTAGCGCTAGGGGAGCCCTAGCCTAAAGCCTAGGGGTGCCCTAGCCTGAAGGCCAGGGGAGCCCTAGCCTTAGCGCTAGGGGAGCCCTAGCCTAAAGCCTAGGGGTGCCCTAGCCTGAAGGCCAGGGGAGCCCTAGCCTTAGCGCTAGGCGAGCCCTAGCCTAAAGCCTAGGGGTGCCCTAGCCTGAAGGCCAGGGGAGCCCTAGCCTTAGCGCTAGGGGAGCCCTAGCCTAAAGCCTAGGGGTGCCCTAGCCTGAAGGCTAGGGGAGCCCTAGCCTTAGCGCTAGGGGAGCCCTAGCCTAAAGCCTAGGGGTGCCCTAGCCTGAAGGCTAGGGGAGCCCTAGCCTTAGCGCTAGGGGAGCCCTAGCCTAAAGCCTAGGGGTGCCCTAGCCTGAAGGCTAGGGGAGACCTAGCCTTAGCGCTAGGGGAGCCCTAGCCTAAAGCCTAGGGGTGCCCTAGCCTGAAGGCTAGGGGAGCCCTAGCCTTAGCGCTAGGGGAGCCCTAGCCTAAAGCCTAGGGGTGCCCTAGCCTGAAGGCCAGGGGAGCCCTAGCCTTAGCGCTAGGGGAGCCCTAGCCTAAAGCCTAGGGGTGCCCTAGCCTGAAGGCCAGGGGAGCCCTAGCCTTAGCGCTAGGGGAGCCCTAGGCTAAAGGCTAGGGGTGCCCTAGCCTGAAGGCCAGGGGAGCCCTAGCCTTAGCGCTAGGGGAGCCCTAGCCTAAAGCCTAGGGGTGCCCTAGCCTGAAGGCCAGGGGAGCCCTAGCCTTAGCGCTAGGGGAGCCCTAGCCTAAAGCCTAGGGGTGCCCTAGCCTGAAGGCCAGGGGAGCCCTAGCCTTAGCGCTAGGGGAGACCTAGCCTAAAGCCTAGGGGTGCCCTAGCCTGAAGGCCAGGGGAGCCCTAGCCTTAGCGCTAGGGGAGCCCTAGCCTAAAGCCTAGGGGTGCCCTAGCCTGAAGGCCAGGGGAGCCCTAGCCTTAGCGCTAGGGGAGCCCTAGCCTAAAGCCTAGGGGTGCCCTAGCCTGAAGGCCAGGGGAGCCCTAGCCTTAGCGCTAGGGGAGCCCTAGCCTAAAGCCTAGGGGTGCCCTAGCCTGAAGGCCAGGGGAGCCCTAGCCTTAGCGCTAGGGGAGCCCTAGCCTAAAGCCTAGGGGTGCCCTAGCCTGAAGGCCAGGGGAGCCCTAGCCTTAGCGCTAGGGGAACCCTAGCCTAAAGCCTAGGGGTGCCCTAGCCTGAAGGCTAGGGGAGCCCTAGCCTGAAGGCTAGGGGAGCCCTAGCCTTAGCCTAGGGGAGCCCTAGCCTAAAGCCAGGGGTGCCCTAGCCTGAAGGCTAGGGGAGCCCTAGCCTTAGCCTAGGGGTGCCCTAGCCTGAAGGCTAGGGGAGCCCTAGCCTTAGCCTAGGGGAGCCTAAAGCCTAGGGGTGCCCTAGCCTGAAGGCTAGGGGAGCCCTAGCCTTATCCTAGGGGAGCCTAAAGCCAAGGGGTGCCCTAGCCTGAAGGCTAGGGGAGCCCTAGCCTTAGCCTAGGGGAGCCTAAAGCCTTGGGGTGCCCTAGCCTGAAGGCTAGGGGAGCGCTAGCCTTAGCCTAGGGGAGCCTAAAGACTAGGGGTGCCCTAGCCTGAAGGCTAGGGGAGCCCTAGCTTTAGCGCTAGGGGAGCCCTAGCCTAAAGCCTAGGGGTGCCCTAGCCTGAAGGCTAGGGGAGCCCTAGGCTTAGCGCTAGGGGAGCCCTAGCCTAAAGCCTAGGGGTGCCCTAGCCTGAAGGCTAGGGGAGCCCTAGCCTTAGCGCTAGGGGAGCCCTAGCCTAAAGCCTAGGGGTGCCCTAGCCTGAAGGCTAGGGGAGCCCTAGCCTTAGCGCTAGGGGAGCCCTAGCCTAATGCCTAGGGGTGCCCTAGCCTGAAGGCTAGGGGAGCCCTAGCCTTAGCGCTAGGGGAGCCCTAGCCTAAAGCCTAGGGGTGCCCTAGCCTGAAGGCTAGGGGAGCCCTAGCCTTAGCGCTAGGGGAGCCCTAGCCTAAAGCCTAGGGGTGCCCTAGCCTGAAGGCTAGGGGAGCCCTAGCCTTAGCGCTAGGGGAGCCCTAGCCTAAATCCTAGGGGTGCCCTAGCCTGAAGGCTAGGGGAGCCCTAGCCTTAGCGCTAGGGGAGCCCTAGCCTAAAGCCTAGGGGTGCCCTAGCCTGAAGGCTAGGGGAGCCCTAGCCTTAGCGCTAGGGGAGCCCTAGCCTAAAGCCTAGGGGTGCCCTAGCCTGAAGGCTAGAGGAGCCCTAGCCTTAGCGCTAGGCGAGCCTTAGCCTAAAGCCTAGGGGTGCCCTAGCCTGAAGGCTAGGGGAGCCCTAGCCTTAGCG